>NC_134403.1:39878890-40133890 GCF_038048845.1 Mixophyes fleayi | reverse complement strand
ATAGTATTATTATTATTAATTTTTATTTATAGGGCGCCACAAAGTATCCGTAGCGCCGTACAAGGACAAACAATGGCACAGTACAAGTAACAGTAAGCACTATAACTCTGGGGGCTCAGGCACAGCATGAAAGAGAGGGAGGGGAAAAGTGAGTACAGGCAGGTAACTATGGCCCAAGAGGGTGGGCACGGATGACAGGTTGAGAGTCACGGAGGGGAGCGGAGAGAAGCGAGAGGAGACAGAGGGCAGAGGGACTGAGAGGAGGTGAGCTGAGTAGCTGGAGAGCGCAGTTAAAAGTGATGGAAACAGAAGGTAGGAGAGCCCTGCTCAAAGGAGCGAACAATCTAATAGTAGGGGTGAACAAAAACAAACAAACTATTTCCGTAAACTAAAGCAAGTATATTTGTGTATATGCATCAAGTTTCAGTTTTAATTCTTGTCATCTGTATGACTGGCGTACCTCAGCTGTATTCTGAAATATTATTCCCCCAGGTGATGTAAACGTATATAATATTGATATAAAGTTAGTCAATATGCCATTGCTTTACAGTCTACATCAGAGTTTCTAATTAACATTAAGGTCTATGCATTATGCTTTTTTTGACACTTAAAAGATGCGGAAACAATATAATTTAAGTATATTTGCCATGCATTAACTGCCTGTCGGAGGAGATTTCACAGAAATCTTCTCTGTTTAGGCAAATACCGTTTAGCATCGCAGTCCCCGTAGATTACTATGGAAACTGATGTTCTGCGTTGGATGAACTTTGCATTGCGCAGACAGGTAACGCCATTGCAGGATGGCGCTACCTGTCATTTCCTATGGGGTCCTGCTGAGCTTCTATGGCTTCGCAGAATCCAGTACAGTGGAAGTTCTGTGTGCATGCACTGATTCAGTGCAGAACATTTCATTGCTATGGTTCAGTGCAGAAAATTTGCACTGTACAATAGCAACCATTCAGCAACTGTATTATACATTTATAGTGCACATTAGAGAATGAAATTGTCTGCTTGGTGCTTCGGTGCAGGCCTTTTACCTTAATGTACTGTAGGTAAATAAGCCTGTGTTTATATTATCTGTAACCTCTGCAGTAATGGTTCCTAATCGCTGACTAATGATCATTTTATTTGCAGGAATGTCTTGAAGACTCTCCTGCTGGGTCAGGTGCTGTCTCTCTTTATATGTGGGACTGCGGTGACCAGCCAGATGCTTGCGGAGAACTATAAAGTGGACACCCCTATGCTACAGAGCTTCATCAATTACTGCCTGCTGTTCCTGGTTTACACTGTCTGGTTGGCGTTTAGGTCGGGTATGTGTCAAGCTCTTCATCCTTTGTATTGCCTTCTATTAGACGTAGAAAATTGTCTCCAAACCATTATCGTTTATTTGTATGACACCACAGATTACACAGCGCCCGACGTAGTCGTACAGGTAAGACCAACATTAAACCAGTACACATAATGGCATTTACATGCGTACAGAGCAGGATAATACACGGTGGATGCAATTAACAGAACAGTTTGCGTACCATACACAAACAATTCAGCATGAGAGATGATCGGGACAAACATGAGACACATGGTAGAGGACCTTGCCCATGAGAGCTTGCGTTCTAGAGGGAGTGAGAACCCCTTGGAGCTACAGAGATATTAACCCTGGTGGTCCAGGTGGGTAGCAGAGGAGGTGTAGGCTAAGCAGTCAAAGTGGCAGAAAGGTGGGTT
The DNA here is from genome assembly GCF_038048845.1 of Mixophyes fleayi. NCBI lineage: Eukaryota > Metazoa > Chordata > Amphibia > Anura > Limnodynastidae > Mixophyes > Mixophyes fleayi. The sequence goes on along the minus strand of NC_134403.1, from coordinate 40,132,168 downwards.
AAAGAAATGGTAATATGGGAGGTTGAAGTAGGTAAGGATATTGGGCAGGGGGGTAAGGGAGAAGAAATAAGATAGGATGGAGGGGAGTAAGATGGGGTAATGTGGAGAGACATGGAAAGCAGTCAGTGTAGTGTGGGTAGAGGTACATGGTAGTACAGATGAATCAGAGTTTGGACACACTGCAAAATGAAAGAAGAGACAAGGTTTGTAAGAGGTGCAGTAATTCAGTAGTGATTTCATCCAACTGATCTTTAGGGAGTATCCAGGTAGTGTACGAAGAGGGTGGATGGTAACAGGACTTGCTGGGGATTGGTGGATTTTGGCCTCCTGTAGCAGTGTTCTAAAGTACAGTTCCTCCTTTATAACTCAGAATTATGCTATATTAATCTTAATATACTTGTATGCAGGCAGATGTGTGTGGCCAGTTCATACTATGCTGCACTGACAGATGCAATTCTTTCCATTTAACACCTGAAAGATTCTGATCAAATGTGAATCAAGATCCACATTGCTCTTTTTGGGCCACACGTATCGCTGTGTTTAGAGCATTGGATTTAAAACCGGCCTGATTGGAATCACAGTGCGTGTGGGAACATTTCACATAGAACTTCCAATTATGATGTCATCGGATTTTCTAGAGACGTGGCAGTCCGCAGTACCAGCACGGGGTTATTAAACACTGCTGGTACACCGCTGGATATGTCTCCTGTTATTAATTGAGACACGGAACACTGCTCACACCTTGACGGTGTAAGCAATGCTCTAAACTCAGGGCGTAATGCCAAATGATTAGGCACATGAAGAGAATCTATTTCCTCTTAGATTACGGTTCAATAAAAAAGACACACACACAGAAACTCCTCCAGTAGAAGTAGTAATCACCCTTTATTGCTTAAAACAGTGTTTCCCACACCCTGTCCTTCTAACAGTGCAGGTTTTCCAGGTGACAAGTGAAATAATTATACCACCTGTGGATCTTTCAAAATGTGCCAGTCAGTAATGAATACACCTGTGCTCCAGCAAAGAGATATAGAAAACCTGTACTGTTGGTGATCCTTGAGGACTGAGTTTGGGAAACGCTGGCTTAAAAGCATGAATAGCAAAGCAGACGTTATGTCTCTGACATTTCAGACTATGCAACCCTTAGTCCTACTACTAAAGCGTGAGTAATGCAAGATGGACCAGCAACATGTGTACACCCCATTTTTTTATACAAAACACTAGAAGAGATGGAAACCTGTTCATTCAAATGCTAGGTGCCAAACAGTGCCCAGTCTGTCATTGTATTCACTACATAGCTGTTTCAGGTGGTTCTTAATGTACAGGATATAAGGGCATACAGACACATGTCAGAAGTGTGATTTTATTATTTTATTTTTTTTGCTTGAAATATGGGAAGGAGGGAAGAAATAAAACAAAAAAAAATGATCTTTCAGTTTTTAAACTTTTTAAACTAGGGGGCTTACATGTGCCTAATATAAAAATAAATAGTATAGTTGGTTATAGAGGAGAGGAACATTTCTATGTGGAAACATTGCTGCAAGATGACCAAATCCAACACACTCCTATAAACTCCTGTTACCCTCCACCTTATATACCTGCTTTGTGCACAGCCTGGACACCCTCTAATGACCTGTTTACATGCTTCATAAAACTGCTTTTCAACAACATTCTTTTCCCTTTTTATTTTTAATTTCAGCCCTTTAAAACTTTTTGCCTTGCACCCCCTCTCCAAAGCTTCACACGTTTGTCACCATGGTTTGCTAAAAACCTCTGCAGTTTCTAGTGCATATTCCATTCCTTCTTAGCGATCTCCTTAAATACAACGCCCCCTCCGTTACCCCTATCCAATCCTCTACGGTCATAACTTCTTCCTTCCCAACACCCTTACATGTACATGTTAACCCACCACTCCCCAGGCTGCACCAGCTACAAGCCCTGATACCCGCATAACATCTCTCCTCTTTCTCACCCACCTCCTACTCGTGATATCTCTACCAACCCTGTACAACACATAACCCCACTATCTGCTGATAGGGACATTTCAGAAATAATCCAAATACGAAGTCTCTTCAGAATATTCTCAATTTATTATGTATGTGCAATACAGACCATTCAATTAGAACAATGGTAATTTCACATTACTTTTGCAAGCATTTTATGTCCTAAAACCACAAACTCAATACGTAGATAAAGCATCATATAAAACTTTAGACCAATAATATCACCCCACATATCGGAGTCTCTCAACATCTCCCACCATCCCCCAGATACAGGTATAAATCCAAGTAGACCTTGTCTTATCAGGCGTGAACTTCCTGTACCACAGCTTCCCTGTTCTCTGATATGTACAACGGAGGGCACATTTCAGCTTAAATACGTTACACTATGCAATATACTTTAGACCAGTTTCCCTACACACCTTAAGCAGCACTGTCTGAATAACAGAAAAACAACTTAATTTGTCTAATTTATATATATATATAACGCACTGTAGCTTATTTAACTCTTAAACATCCTATTATTTTTATAACCAGCTTTAATTCAACTTCCATTTTGTGTGAATTGATTATCCATATCATTACTCATGTCCTGCCCGCAGCACACCTCCTGATGACCTATTCATCTATAATTCTCAGTCTTATATAGCATAACGTCTCTATAAAAAGTCGCACAATAGTTAAAATGTTTTTGTTGAGCAGCTCTGCAACCATGAACGGACCTTGAAATTATTTTGTCTCCCAGTGTAGCAGGTCTCTCCAGCACAGTATAACCTTATCAAGGCCCCACTTGCAAAATAACAGTTACGCAGATGTGTGGTGTTCTCTGATATAACAATATAATGAAACTAAGTTATAACTAAATGTTTCTATTGTATTTTAAACAGGAGAGAATGGACTTCTGTACATAGTGAAAAATAAGTGGTGGAAATATCTGCTTCTAGCTATTGTCGATGTTGAAGCAAACTATTCTATTGTTAAAGCCTACCAATTCACTACCATCACTAGTGTCCAGGTAAGAGCATGATGATGTGTGTTTAATAAGCACCAGATTATTATTTGCTACCCCCCAACTCTCCCTCTTTGTCCTTTTTGCCATAATTTTTACCGTAAAGGTGAATGTGTAATTTAAACTGCTGAATCAATTATCAGTACTTTTATACTATTAGTTATTATCATTTCATTTAACAGACTAGTGTGACCGTTCATACTACACATATTTCTCCAGCATCCATTGGGGAACACAGGGAACATTGGTGTTATAGTGTAGGGGATCCAGGCCTGCAGGCACTATAAGAAGTTAACATTTGTCCCTAGCTCCTCTCCCTCTATACCTCTTTCCTGATAGGCTTCAGTTTAGTTTAGCACCCCAGTGTAGCAGGACATCCTTTTTAATTTGCAGCAGCCTTTTTTTTTTATTAGTAATTGTTTATTTTTATCCATTTAATTTGAGGCTTTGCCTTTTGTGCCGGGATCCTTTTTGGCAGTTCCGTGTAGCCACGATTTCAGCTGTCGGATCTGTAGTGCACAGCATGGCTGCTGTGCACTGCTTAGAGCGGGTGTTCAGAGGTGCCTCTGCTACTGCCCCCATGCTCGCACTGGTGGACAACTCGGAGGAGCCACAGAGGCAGTGGCTGCAGGGGAACAGCTGTTGTCTCGCCCTGCAATAGAGGGGCAGCATACTGTGAGTATAATCCTCTCCAAGCACTGTGCTGGGAGAGGGGAGTTTAGTAAGCTGCCATCTCTATGGAGAGGCAGCTATTAGGTTCCTTAGAGGGCTTGGTCAGGTAGTGCTTACTTTTTATGTGTACGCCCATCCTAGAGTCTGGATTGATGGAGGGGGCTATCTGTCGACGACTGCTCCCAATCCAGCACATGGCTCTGGGGAAGACTCTTTCTTCCCTGCAGTTCCTCCATGGTGGTCTCTCACTTCTCATGTGCAGATACCAGAACAGCAGCTGTTTTTGAGTTGCAGCACTCCCTTTTTCTGTCTTTCCATCTGTAAGGTATTAGCTGTGTGTGGTTCGTTTTCTGAGTGGTTAATACTCCAGATTGTTTGAGCTCTGGGGCTTTCCTTTCGCTGATTGTGTGCTGCTTCTGTCTTTCCTTTTGTGGTGTTGATCCTGTCTGTGTTTATCATGTCAGATAGGAGAAGATCCTCCAGGGCTGGGGTGGCTTCTATGAGGAAGTTTACCTGTGCTAGATGCACTGCTAAATTTCCTTCTAGACAGCCAGGTGTGCAGCCTGCCAGCCTGTGGATCAAGTGCACCTGGGGTCTCTGGTTCCGATTCAGGCTAGGTCACTAGCCGATTCTATGGCTGAGGTTACCCGGTTGGTCCTTCCCAGGTTTCCCCTGCTTCTGTGGCAAATCTGGGGAATCCAATTCCTGTTTTCATTAGGACAGGGCCTGTAACTGTGAGCTGAGAGGGGCGTTCCTGGGTCTTGAGGCTTTGATAAAAGGTTTGGTTTTGGTTTCCTCCTCACAAAGGAGTAGGTGGATTGTGGTGCCCAACCAGGAAATGAGTCAAATTCTGACTGTCCTTCCTACAGCGATGGCAAATTTATTGTTCATTTAGTCGTGGAGGACTTCTCTCTTGGGAAGGACATCAGGAGATGAAGGAATTACTATCGGATGTACATCAAGTGTTAGACGTTCCGAAGGAGGCAGTCCTGAGATTGCAGGGCCTTCTCTGTTTACATGGCGGTCAAAGACTTCTTTTTCTTTTCCCTCTTCCTCCCAGTTGGAGGATTGTTGTGTGAGGCCTGGTCGTCGTCTGATTGGAAGTTCTAGGTGTCCTATCTGCTGCAGTCTTGTTATCCCTAAAGTTGATGTAGTCCTTAAAACCATTTTCTCTTTCATCCAGTCTGGGGGACACTGCTTTACCATGGGTTGTGGAGGGGAGCTGGGAGTTGGCACCTAACTAGTTAACTTTAGTGCTGCTGATAGACCCCTCCCCTCTACAATCCCCCTGCCTCTTCCTGTACAATCCAGTTTTTTTAGGTGCCCTGGAGTTTGGGCAAGTTTTTTAGTGCTTAGTGTAATTTTAATACATTTTATTTGTTCTTTTATGTTTTCTCTTTTTTTACACTGGTGGCAGCGCTGGAGTGTGTTCTAATATAGAGAACACACTCACAGCTTGGCAGCGCAGGCATTCCCCCTGTCAGCTGAGAGCCAGCGGTTCTCACTGACAGGGGCTGAATTACAAAGTGCCTGATTATAGGGAGTGACAAGCGGTCTCATGGACCGCTGCACTCCCATAGCCTCCCCGATAACCGGCGCTGCCATTACAGGCATAGAGCGCTGGTTATCGGGTAATGAAGATGGCGGCGGCCATCTTGGTTTCGGACAGGAGAAGGGGCTAAACCAAGATTCCCCCCTCAGAAATAGGAGGGGGGCGTCGGGAAGTACCGCTGCGGAGACCTCTGTCCTGGGAAGAGGATCTAATAGAGGTCTCCACTAATCTGCCACCAAAAGCCGTTTTTTCCCTATGGATTTTCAACAGAACAACGGCATCAGGGAAGAGGGGGGAGCTAAAACATAGAGTTCCCCCCCCCCCCCCCCCCCCCCTTCTCACAGAGAAAGAGAGAGATGGACCTTCCCAGGGTTCTGGTGCCAAAGCAGAAGCCCGGGAACAGGAACAGAGCTGAGGGAGAGCACAGACTGCTGTTGGACTTCTCCCTGTCTTGGTGGCCCTTGGGCTAAGTACAAGCTTATTTAAACACATATTTGTTGTTTTATTACTGGCTTAGTAGGTTTACATTATAGTCTCCTGCTAGCCTAAAATATTATGGTGTTTAAAATATTCAAGTACAACTTTTTCAAAGACATTAGTTGATTACTTGTTATTTACTCTTTTCTTTTAATATATTTCTCTCTCTCGATCTCTCTCGATCGATTGATTTTGTGTGATTGGTGTGCCTTCCTTTATGAAATGACAGATAAGGGAAAGGGCCCTATGGCAAAATATTTCACATGTTCTAAATGTCATGTAAAATGACTGTGTGGGCAGAAGGACCCTTTGGCGCTCTGCGCTGCATGCGATGCAGGGGCCCCCTCTGTGCAAGGCCAGCAGGTTACAGCCCCTTCGTCTGAGGAACCGGCTTGGGTAACCTCCTTAACACAGTCGGTTACCTCCCTAGCCCAAATGGTTTTTCAATCAAATCAGTTGCTATCAACTGTGGCAACTTCAGTGGCTAGCAATACTAATACGCAGTCGGACCCCCAGGCTTCCTCAGATGCCAGTGGATCGAGTTTGCCGGGAACTTCCACATCACAGGCTGACCCAGCCCCTGCTAATACAGACCCGGCTTGGTCTACAGCCTTTTTGAAGGGATTAAACAAGCTTAACCAGTTGCTAGATTCCTCTAATACCCCGCCTGCTAAGAGAAGGAGGTTTAGAGCAGTAAATCCCCTTGTGGTCCTTTCAGATTCGGAGGAAGAGTCTGAGGAAGAGGGGGAAATCTATTCGGATGCTGACCATAGTCATTCCTCAGAGCAGGAAGTGTACCCTAGAAACCAATTTGTTAATAATTTGGTTTTAGCGGTTAGACAGGCGCTGGACTTCCCAGAGCCGGAGGAGGTTTCCCCCAGGGACAGAAATCTGTTCAAGAAGGCCAAAACAAAAGCCAACCGTTTCCCTCCTTCTGCAGAACTCAAAGAAATTGCTGAAGGGGCTTGGAAACAACCTGAGAAAAGGTTTTTCATTCCCAAAAGGTTCGCCTCTCTGTATCCTCTTCAGGAGGAAGAGGCGACTCGCTGGGAGAGTATTCCCAAGGTAGACATTCCTATTGCTCGCCTGGCTAAACATACTCTACTCCCAGCCCCGGGTTCAGCGTCTCTCCCAGACGCCAATGACCGTAAGGTAGAATCCCAGCTCAAATCAATATTTGCGGGTTCTGGCTTTAGACCCACATTTGCTTCAGCCTGGGTAGCAAAAGCCATGGAAGCATGGGCAGACCAGCTGGCAGAAGCTTTACAGGACTCCGAGCTCCTTCCCCTTGCTTTGCATTTAAAGGAAGCTTCGGGGTATCTCTGAGGCGGCCCAGAATTCAGCAGCGGTTTCCTCTGCCATTCAGGCGGCCTCCATTTCAGCAAGGAGAACACTATGGCTGAAATCCTGGGAAGGTGATGCAGAGTCAAAGCGCTCCGTTGAAACCATCCCCTTTTCTGCAGCGGGCTTATTCGGCCCGGAATTGGATACCCTCATTTCCCAGGCTGCGGGGGGCAAAAGCACTTCTTTGCCAGTATACGCTAACAGAAGCCGCGCTCAGAGGAATAGCTCCTTCCGACAGCCCTTTCGAGGGACTTCCTTCCAAAGGGGTCAGTCCTTCAGAGGAAGGCAATCTAATTCCCGAGGCTCCTCCTCTAGGGGAAGATCCTCGTTTACTACCAAGCGCCAGGCCGCTAAGACCCAGGAAAAGCCTGCGTCCTGACGACCAACCTGTACTACAGGGGGCGCCAGTGGGATGACGTCTGTCCCTGTTTCAAAAACAATGGACAGCGTCTTCCCAAGGTCCTTGGATTCGGAGAATCATTTCAGAGGGGTACAGAATAGACCTATTGGGCCCGGCTCCACAGCGTTTCTTCCAGACCCCGCTACCTCAGGATCTTTTAAAAAGACGGGCTATACAGGATTGTGTCGCTTCTCTTTTACTCCAGCAGGTCATCTGCAGAGTGCCAGATAGGCAGAAAGGAAGGGGTTTTTATTCAAACCTGTTCCTAGTCAAGAAGCCGGACGGCTCCTTTCGGCCCATCCTAAACTTAAAGGGCCTCAACGTTCACTTAAGGGTGGACAAATTTCGGATGGAATCTCTGAGGTCAGTAATAAACGGCCTAGAGATAAATCAGTTCATGGCGTCCATAGATATAAAGGACGCTTATCTCCACATTCCCATCTGGATCCACCACCAGTCTCTCCTCAGATTCTCGGTAGGATCTGCTCACTATCAGTTTCGGGGCCCTCCCCTTTGGCCTCTCAACTGCGCCAAGGGTCTTCACGAAGATTGTCAGTTATGGCAGCATGTCTTCACCTGCAGGGAGTTTAGGTCGTTCCTTACTTGGACGACCTACTCATCAAGGCTTCCTCAGAAGGTTGCCTGCGTTATCACCTGTCCCTCACCCAGGCAGTTCTCGAGGGCCACGGTTGGCTAATAAATTTAAAAAAATCCCAGTTGATCCCGTGTCAGCGCATGGTATTCCTGGGACTCATCATGGACACCAGGAGGCAGAGAGTGTTTCTCCCAGCAGATAAAATCTCCTCTATTCAGTCGGTAACCTCCCAGGTTTTTTCTTACCCCAGCCCCTCAATGCACTTGTGCATGAGGCTACTCGGAAAGATGGTGGCCTCTTTCGAGACCATTCCCTTCGGGCGAGCCCATTCTCGATGTTTCCAATGGGATCTGCTATCGAAGTGGTCAGGGTCACACCTACACCTGAAAAGTCAAAGGATCTCTCTATCTCAGGAAGCGAGAGAATCTCTTCAGTGGTGGATGTGTCTGCACAACATGAGCGTGGGAAAATCCTTCGCACAATGGTCATGGATCATAGCCACGACAGACGCCAGCCTGAAGGGTTGGGGGGCGGTAATCCTTCACCTCTGACTCCAGGGAATTTGGTCGCCTCAGGAATCAACTCTACCGATAAATGTTTTGGAATTGAAGGCCATTCTCTTGGCTCTCCGGGGAGCCCAGTCTTTTCTTCAGGGCCAACCGGTCAGAATTCAGTCCGACAATGCCACGGCCGTGGCATATGTCAACAGACAAGGAGGAACCAGGAGTGCAGCGGCTATGGAGATTGCAGCCCAAATATTTGTTTGGGCAGAGCAATATGTCCCAGCAATATCGGCAGTTTTCATTCCAGGTATAGAAAACTGGGAGGCGGACTATTTAAGTCGAAACCAGCTGATGCCGGGGGAGTGGTCTCTACACCCGGATGTCTTCCAGTCTCTGGTTCTCAGGTGGGGTCTTCCGGACATAGACCTCATGGCCTCCAGACATAACCGGAAGGTCCACAAGTTTTGCGCAAGGGCAAGGGATCCCTTAGCGGCGGCAGTGGATGTTTTGACGATGTCATTGGAGTTCAGGTTGGGATACCTGTTTCCCCCAATTCCCATGCTTCCTCGAGTACTCATACGAGTTCGGCAGGGCCTTCTGCCAGTAATTCTAGTCGCTCCCTCTTGGCCGCGCCGAGTGTGGTACGCAGACATCATATCTATGGCGGAAGGGCCGGGGTTCCGCCTTCCGTATCGAATCGACCTGCTTCTGCAAGGTCCATTCCATTTCCAGAATGTACCTCAGCTCAATTTAACGGCATGGCTGTTGAAGCCAGCCTCTGGAAGGCTAGAGGTTTTTCGCCCAGTGTAATTCAGACTCTGATGCGAGCCAGGAAACCTGTTTCTTCTCGGATCTATCACCGGATTTGGAAGGCCTACATTAGATGGTGCGAAAATAGGACGTTCCACTCATCCTCTTTTCGACTTTCCCGTCTATTAGCCTTACTTCAAAATGGCCTGGAAGCAGGCCTTAGGTTAGGTTCCCTAAAGGTCCAGGTTTCGGCACTTTCTGTATTTTTTCATAAGAAATTAGCCGAATTGCCAGACATTAGGACCTTTTTCCAGGGAGTTTACATATCCAACCTCCCTATGTCCCTCCTACTGCTCCATGGGATCTCAACATGGTCCTAGAGATGCTCAAGGGCCCCCCCTTTGAACCTTTGAGTAAGGCAGACCTAAAGTAGTTGACCTGGAAGGTCCTCTTTCTTTTGGCTATCGCTTCGGCTCGTAGAGTTTCCAAATTAGGAGCTCTGTCCTGTAGGGAACCATATTTGGTTTTCCACGAGGACAGAGCGGTGTTAAGAACTCTCCCTTCTTTCGTACCAAAAGTAGTGTCGGCTTTTCATCTCAACCAGGAAATTGTAGTTCCGGTTTTCTCATCTTCTTCCCATACGGATCAGCAATCGATTGAAAAGTTAGATGTGGTTAGGGCTCTCCGCATTTATGTTAAGAGAACTTCCCAGATTAGACGTACAGACTCTCTATTTGTCCTTTATGACGCTAATAAGAGAGGCTGCCAGCCTCAAAACAGTCCATTGCAAGATGGATTACGTCTACCATCAGACAAGCTTATATAAAGGCTAGTCGTCCTGTGCTGGAGAGAATCACAGCCCATTCCACCAGATCGGTTGGGGCGTCGTGGGCAGCAAGGAATGGTGTTTCTGCGGACCAGCTTTGCAGGGCAGCCACTTGGTCCTCTGTCCATACGTTTACTAAATTTTATTAATTTAATGTCTTTGCATCAGCAGATGCAAATTTTGCTCGTAATGCTTTACGAGCGGGATTTTCAGAGTAGTCCCACCCTTTAGGGGCTGCTTTAGAACGTCCCCATGGTAAAGCAGTGTCCCCCAGACTGGATGAAAGAGAAAAGAGGATTTATGTACTTACGTTAAATCCGTTTCTCTGATTCCGTCTGGGGGACACTGCGATCCCTCCCTTCTGTTATTCTTCTGTGTGCTCTTGTTTGACTGCCCTTTTTTCTCCTGGGGCTTTTTAAAACTAACTGGATTGTACAGGAAGAGGCAGGGGGATTGTAGAGGGGAGGGGTCTATCAGCAGCACTAAAGTTAACTAGTTAGGTGCCAACTCCCAGCTCCCCTCCACAACCCATGGTAAAGCAGTGTCCCCCAGACGGAATCAGAGAAACGGATTTAACGAAAGTACATAAATCCTCTTTTTGTGGCAGTGGTTGCCTCTTTGCGATCCATTGGGTTTGTTGGCCGGCAAACTGAGTTCTGAACTGCTACCTTTGGTGGAACAGCTTCAGAGGGCTATGGACTATTTGGGGGATGCGGCCCTGGACACAGTACTGATATGGGCATGGGTCTCTGCTTCTGCAGTATTGGCTCGTCAGATTCTCCTGCTTAAGTCCTGTGAGGCCGAAGTGGAGTCTAAGAAGACTTTTGAGGCACTTCTTTTTTTCTTGGAGTTCTCTGTCTAGGCCGCAGCTTGACACTATTATAAGTCAGACGACTGGGTAAAAAGTACTTTCCTTCCTGTGAATGTCACAAAGTCGGTAGTCCAGAGGTCAGTCATCCACCCACAGGGGCAGTTTGCAGCGTGGATGCCAGGCCCGTCTTCTCTTCCACGATCAGTGGTTTCAGTCTACCACAATTTGTGTATGGGAGTACATCTCCCCCCCCAGGCAGTACTTTTCCACAGGGCTCCCCGCAGGTCGGCATGTTGCCTGGTTCTGTAAGAGGCAAGTCACTCCCTGCTTTCTTCAGGGGTAGTTATTCTGGTTCCAGAAATTGAGGTTTGGGGCTTTATTACAACCTGTTTGTAGTTCCAAGCACGGCTGTTCATTCCGGCCAATCGTGAGGCATTGTCTCCTTCGGTACTTCTGTCCCATTTCCAGGAGACGCAGAAGACTCTGGAGACCCATGGTCAGATCCTCCATTTCAAGACATCCAAATTGACTCTGTCCCAACGGATTAATTTTTTTATTTTTTTTTATTTTTTTAGGATTTTCTCTTTGACATCCGCAAACAGAGGGTGTTCTGGTCACCAGACAAGATTCTGACTTTACAGAGAATGGTAAGGTCTCTATTGGCTGTCAGACAGACTTCTGTACACTTCTGCATGAAGGTTCTGGACAAGATTATTTAAAAGTGAAAATATCTAATTTTTCATGTGGTCCAGTTTGCTCAGTTTTATGCGAGGGAGCTTCAGCTGGAAATCCTTTCGAAGAAGAACAGATCTCACCTGAACCTTTCCAGTTAGGTGTTTTGTTTTTCCCTTCGGGTGCATCCTTTGATGGTTGCAGAAGGACAGTCTCTCCAGGCATCGCCCATTCTCGATCTGGGAATGGAATTGATGACCGATACCAGCCTTCGGTGTTGTGGTGCTGTCTGTCTTCACGCCTGTTTTCAGGGTCTTTGATAGGAAGCTTGGATTCCTCCAGTGTCCAATGTGTTGGAACTGTGAGTGTTGTTCCGCACTGTGATCTGTGTTTTACGTTTGCTGCAGGGCAGATGGTCAGATAATGCCATGACGGTGGCATACCTCAATCCCTAGGGCGGCACCAGGAGTCCTTTAGCCATGTGACAGGCTCGCAAGATCTTTGCCTGAGCACCACTTTCGGGTCATAATGGCGGTTTTTATACCAGGGGTTAATAACTGGTAGGCAGACTTTCTGAGCAGGCAGACTCTTCAACCTGGTGAATGGTTTCTCTGGAGGTGAGTTGTTGGACAGGTGGGGTCGACATGATGACGCCTCCACCTTGAACCACGAGCTCTTCTGCTCCAGGACAAGAGATCCACAGAGTCTTGGTAGATGCCATGTCCGTTACCTGGTGGTTACACCTGGTTTACCTGTCAACCCCCCCTCCCCTCCGGTAGCCATGTTTCCGAGGTTCTTGAAGAGGGAAGGTGTTCCGTCATTTTGATAGCTTCAAATTCGCTTTGGAGGGCCTGTTACACCAACATTTTCTTCATGGTGGTGGGTCAGTTGTGGTTTCTGCCACTCTGGTCATACATGGTAAGTAATGGCCCGTTTTTTGTTTTTTTTCTTTCAATCCTAGTTTAGAACGTCTGGCTTTAATGGAGTGACTGTTTGAAGCCATGATCCTTTGAGCTAAGGGTTTCTATAAGCGCATGGTGCAAGCCGTGCTTCAGGCCTGTAATCTGGGTTTCAGCCAAAAATTCACCATGTCTGTAAGGATATATATTGCCTGAAAGAAAGGGGTACCCTACCTCTTCTTTTCAATTGTCCAGGTTGCTTATGTTCTTGCTGGATGCTGATTTGTGCCTCTAGTTCTCCTAAGGTTCATCGATGCTTGATGTGCAGACGTCTTTGCATGGGATACTTCATGTGCAGCCTCCGTATAATCTTCCAGTGACACCTTGGAATTTAGACTTTGTGTTAAATGCGTTGTAGCATTCAATTTTTAATCCCCTGGACGCGGTGGACATGACGTTTTTTATGCAGAAGGCAGGCTTGTACACCGGTCGCCCACCCTTGACACTTCAGTGTCTCCTTTTGTGTGACTTTTTTAATTTTCATTTTTTTGGTTCAAGACAATGCCATTTTCCTCTTTAACCAAGCCAGAGAGAAAACCAGTTAAACACAAACTGAGGCTGTCGGGAGAGGTGTATAGAAGGGGAGGAGCTAGAGTCAAGTGTTAACTTCTTAAAGTGCCCGCACGTCTGGATACCCTACACCGGCGGTTCCCAAACTGTGCGGCGCTGTCACTGGGGTGCCGCGGGCCAAGCATTGAAAAAAAGAGAGAGCACAGAAACTTACCAATCCGCCGGGCGCCGGGACCCAGCAGCCTCCTCTCTCCCGCAGCTGAGAGGAGGCTGCTGGGTCCCGGCGCCCGGCGGATTGGTAAGTTTCTGTGCTTTTTTTTTTTTTTCTATGGCTGGCGTGCGGCAGAGGTGTGAGAGGGAGGGTGACAGCTGGGGCAGAGAGGGTGACAGCTGGGGCACAATGGGGCAGAGGAGTGTAACGGGGCAGAGGGTGGGGACATTGTGTGAGAGGGGGCAGAGTGCCTGGATGCAGAGCGGGCATTTTTGCATACAACTAAATAAGTATTTCTGTCCTGACCTAAATACTTATTACAATTTTTTGACCCAACTACTTCTAAAACAGGACTGCTCAATAATTATTTTGGAGGGGTGCCTTGAAAAAATTTGGAGACCCTAAGGGTGCCGCGAACTGCAAAAGTTTGGGAACCACTGCCCTACACTATACTCCAATGTTCCCAGTGTCCCCCAATGGACTGAGAGACATGGATTTTATAGAATATAAAAATCCTTTTTTTTTTTTTTTTACCTCCACTTATTTATACGATTTTTATGTTGAAACTACTTTGTGATTTAGTACAAAATGAGCAGTCAATATGACATAGCTACCATTGTAAAGGGGTAATAGGTTAATTATTAATACTATTGTTCTTCACATGTAGCCTGCCACAATAACTATTGTTTTAATTCAATGCGATTGCACAATGATTGGCACAAGGAATTCATGTTTGTTTGTTTTTGAGGTTTTTTTTGGATTACAGGCATCATAATGCCATAATATAGAGACTCACTGCAGCACTTGCTGATTGACTGATTCAGGTGTCAATCAGCGTGGAAAACTAATGATAGAACTGAACTTCCTGATATGAAAGTATAGCATGATTGGAATTTCAAATCTCCTGTTATTGGTTATCACATGATTATAATTGTAGAGAAGGTGGGTTGGTGAGTTAAGCTGTCTCTCAAAGGAAAATGTTGATGATCGAAGTAGGGATTGGTTTTAAAGAATGGGAAACATGTAACAAGGTTTAGCCTTTGAAAAAACAAAAATGCAAAACCTACATAGGGTATCAAGAGGGGACCTGTGAGATTAGTTTGTATCAGGGATGCCTATTTGCACTGGAGGACCAATTGTATTAATCATTTCAAAACATTTCAATATAGTGGAAATTATTTAATTACTCAGACTTCACAAGTCTATACTTCAGAAAGACCTACTCACTAGTAAACATACAATCTTGACTGCTGAAATATACAATTTGATTAGATATTTGACTCTAGAGAGGTGTGCTCCATGTGCTCTCTCCTGCTGCTGTATGACACTATCTGCATTCTATAACTGTTACAACTGCTGCAGCTATTAACCCTGTGTGTATCTGCATCACTGCTGCTGTTCTTGTTCTTAAATAAACCAGCAACTTGGTTAAGTTTAACACTGTGTGGACTCGCATCCCTGTTCAACACCCTACTAACAAAAGATTCTGCCTGTGATTCACTGTGACACACCCCATATTGTGCATGTGGAAAATCCACCCTGGGAATACAAATAGGTTGATGTGATTATGAGCAATACATGAATAAAGGAATAATAAGAAAATCCCCTTATCGCACAGTGAACTGCTACTAAATCTTAAGCAAACTTTTGTTAAATATTACACTGCAATAAAGCTATTTCTCTGATTTAACTTTGTATTGAAGGCTATATGAAAAAAACCTTTTAATTGCACATTTACAGTTTAAGTGATTAGCTTTCTAATATATTACTAATATATTTAATGGGGACTCATAAGATTGATTGATTGTGTTTGACTTAATTAATAATAAAGTATAGGACTTTTGATTCAAAAGGTTTGACTCCAATACGAATTCCCTTTTCTCTTAAAAATAAAGAGGGAAGAACACAGGCTCTAGTGTCCCCCATGGATTTATTTATTTTAGTGTTTTAGGTTTACTCGATGCATTGTTGCTAAAATAGATATTCAAGTATTCAACTTCCAAACACAATGTGCTTATTATGGGCAGCACTGTGACACAGTGGTTAGTATTGCTTCCTCACAGCGCTGGGGTCAGAGTTCAATTTCAAACAGGGCCTCATCTGTGTGGTATTTCTATGTTCTCCCCATGTTTGTGTGGGTTTCCTCCGGGTGCTCCTGTTTCCTCCTACACTCCAAGGACATTCTGGTAGCTTAATTGGCTTCTGACAATATGTATCCTAGTATGTGTGGTTGTGTGTTCTAGGCAAGTTGGACTGTAAGCTCCAATGGGGCAGGGACTGATGTGAATTATTACGTATTCTCTGTACAGTGCTGCATAATTGCTATTATATGAATAAACTATAATATTAAATAACCCACACAAGTGGCCAATGGAGCAGTCCAGTAACCATTGAGAGCTAATGATTGTTCAATCCTGATTAAGATCAATAGTATTCTGATCCTCATTCCTTTCTTTTTTTGTCACTTAGCTTTTGGACTGTGTTGGAATTCCTGTGCTGATGGCTCTTTCTTGGTTTATTCTTCACGCAAGATACAGATTGATACATTACATTGCTGTTGTGGTCTGTCTGTTGGGCGTTGGGGCCATGGTTGGTGCAGATGTGCTGTCCGGAAGAGAAGAAGGCAAAGGTTGGACTCTTATTGATCTTATTTGGAAGTGCTGTGGATGATGTTTTCTACAGAACCATCTTTCTCTCATACTAGCCATAGAAATCTCATCAGAATCACTTGCAAAATGTCAACAGTGCTGCTCCTTGATTTCTGCAACATTTGCATTTTTAAGAGAAATAAATCAAATACTACTACTCTAGATTCACTTTACATTTCACTCCTATTAAAAATAATTCCTATCTCCCACCAAAGATAAACAATCTCATGAATCTATAGACTACAACAATCTAGGTGCTGGGATGACTTTATCTTTGCATGAGGTTGGCTGGGTCTCTAAGGTGTCTCGCTAGAGTACAGATTAGGCATTGACCTCCCTGGGTGGATTGTCCAAGTGCAACAGTGCAAAACTGTAGTCTTAATTGTCTCAACCGTGCAGAGCACAGGATTCAAAATGTAAAGTTAATTAAGCACATTTCAAAATCTCAGGCTCCAAGCTATCGGACCATTGGGATGGACTTGGGCATATTTATATATTCTGTAGGTATGAACTTCAGGAAGGAGGGTCACACCTCTATCGAATATTTACAGATGTGATTAGTGACTCTATAGTAAAAACAAACTAACTGAGTTTCAGACTTTGTGCTAATGTATTTTAACCCTGTTTTATTTGCACTGTTCTGTTCTCTTTGCAGCCAGTGATATGTTGATTGGTGACGCTCTAGTTATCCTTGGCGCCTGCTTGTATGCGGTTTCTAATGTGTCTGAGGAGTATATTGTGAAAAAACTAACCCGCGAAGAGTTCATTGGGATGCTGGGCCTATTCGGGACATTCGTCAGCGGGATACAACTGTAAGCATATACGTGGCACTCTTTTATATTCACAACACAGCCATAGAAGGACACTCATACTTGCTTGGAATTTGACATTTGCAAATGTTTTTACTCTCCCAAAGTAATTTTAACGTTTAATGCAGTTGAGTCAACATGTATTTATGTTTCTTCCACATTTTCCAGTAAAGCAGCACTGTGGCTTAGTGGTTAGCACTTATGCCTCACAGCACTGAGGTCATGAGTTCAATTCCCCACCATGGCCTTATCTGTGAGGAGTTTGTATGTTCTCCCTGTGTTTCCGTGGGTTTCCTCCGGGTGCTCCGGTTTCCTCCCACATGCCAAAAACATACTAGTAGGTTAATTGGCTGCTATAAAAATTTACCCTAGTCTCTCTATATTTGTCTGTGTATGTTAAGGAATTTAGACTGTAAGCTCCAATGGGGCAGGGACTGATGTGAGTGAGTTCTCTGTGCAGCACTGCGGGATCATGGAGCTATATAAGTAAATGATGGTGATGAAATCTTATGGACATAACCAATTCTGTTTTGAGAATTTTTCATAGTACCATGTATATGGATGTTCATCTACAGAAATGGCTGAATTTCATTTTCCCTGACCTGTAACACTGCATTGTGACCTGTGGCAAAACCTTTCAACTAGTGCTGAAATTATAGCGTGTAATAGAGTGGAATGTATTTTGTGTGAATTGTAAATGGTCTGTAAAGTACCTGTTATTGACTTTTTTTTCTCCCCCCTCCTTTAAGCATGATTGTAGAATACAGTGCTATTGGCAACATTGAGTGGGACTGGAGAGTGGGTAAGTACCCTACAAAGTTACTTACCTGCTTTAAAGCTTTACTAGTAAGCAAAAGGAAACTCTGGCACTTACTAGTGGGTTAATTGATTAATAGTAAAGTGGAACACACTTAGCTGCTAGCCAAGAGATTCTGCAATCTCTGAATTGCATATTGCTTTTTTCTAATTCAGTGTTGGATCAGCAGAGACCGATGATTAATGACCCCTGTGGAAGGGGTATTAATGGAAATGAAAATCCGTTAGAATAGTTGAATCCTTAACGCATTTCTCCCCTATACATAACTTTCTTCTGATGAAGCTGTTATGTAAAACAGAGATACATGGTAAGAATTATGATAGCATGAATTAGTCTTTACAGTATCTTGCGTATTCTGAAAATGTTTTTAGAAGTATGTAACAGAATGTGTGTGATTATAGATTGCTTCAGAAATGTCAAGTAGGTAATGGCTGGTGGGAATATTATTAGCTGTTTCTAAAATATTAAGTTTGAGTTGACGAGAGGACATTCAGTTTGAGGTGGGAGAATGAGGGTCAATATAAATTTGTATTTAGTGTTCTTATTCTGAAACATGTTCTTGGTTATCCATTTTATCTGAAGATGCTGGTAAGTCTCCTTGCCGAACTGTTAGTGTCTCAATCCTTGCAGTACAATCTCTTCATCGTGAGACCTAATGGCAAGAGATATGTGTCCTCATCGTGGTCAAGAGATAGCCTTACACGGGGTGAGAGGGTGTCCAGGATTCGAAAATAATGCAAAGAGATAGCAGACACATCTTAATTTTGTTGCCTGTTTGTTTTTTTTTCTGCTATGAGGTCCTGACATTCCTGTGTGTTTTGTATTGAAGGTCTGTTGTTCGCAGTGTTTGCCCTGTGCATGTTTGGGTTGTACAGCTTGATGCCCCTTGTGATCAAAGTGACCAGTGCTACATCCGTCAATCTGGGCATCCTGACTGCTGACTTCTACAGCCTCTTCTTTGGCCTGTTTTTATTTGGATACAAGGTATTTAAACCCTAAAAACTTTTGTTTCTTTGAAAAACAAAACTAAAACTCACTAGAAGTGCAACTCTGTTTAAAGGTGTTCGGCCTACTCCCGTCCTAGAGACTATCCACCTTGCTTTCCATGTTGCACTGTAAAGCAATTGCATCTTCTAGTGGAACCTAGCTAGTGAGTGTATGTAGAAAGGAGCAGGCCTATGTATGCTGGGTTCTAAACTATTACCAAAAATACACTGTGGCCAGTGACACTGTTCATTTGGTACACCTGCTCGTTGATGCAAATATCTAATCGGCCAATCATGTGACAGCAACTTAATGCCTGAAAGTATGCAGACAGGGTCAAGAGGTTTAGTTGAGAATGAGTAAGAAATGTGATATGAGTAACTTTTACTGTGAAATGATTATTGACTCCCGACTGTGGGTGGTTTGAGTATCTCAAACTGCTGATCTCCTGGGATTTTCCATGCACAACAGTCTGTAGAGTTCAAAGAGAATGACGGGCTAAACAAAAATCACTCAGTGAGCGTCTGTTCTGTGGGTGAAATTCCTTGGTAATGAGCGATTAGAGGAGAATGGCCACAGTAACTCCAATAACAGAGTTACAACAGCGATATGCAGAAGAGCAGCTCTGAACATATAGCACGTTAAACCTTGCAGTGGGTGGGTTACAGCAGCAGAAGACCACACCAGGTTCCACTCCTCTCAGTTAAGTGCAGGAAACTGGGCACAGGGTTACCAAAATTGGACCTTTTGAAGATTGGAAAAATGTTGCCTGGTCTGATAAATCTGGATTTCTGCTGCGACATGCAGATGGTAGGATCAGAATTTGGCGTAAACAACATGAATCCATCCTGCCTTATATCAGTGGTGTAATGGTGTGGGTAATTTTTATTTTTTGTTCTCTTGGCTACATTAGGCACCTTAATACCAACTGAGCATTGTTTAAATGCCACAAACTACCGTGAGCATTGTTGCTAAACTTGTGCCTCCCTTTATGGCTACAGTGTATCCGTCTTCAAACGTGTGACGTGTGCTTTGCAACATGGTACTGGATAATGCGCCATGTCACAAAGCGTTTGTCATCTCAAGCCGGTTCCATGACATGACCATGAGTTCTGTGTACTCCAGTGGCCTCCAGAGTCACCAGATCTCAATCTAATAGAGCACCTTTGGGATGTGGTGGAATAGGAGACTCGCGGTATAAATCTGCAGCAACTGCATCAATAAATGAATTATTCCTTAAACATTCTATGTTTGTTCTACCTCTGCATATCTGTAGTATGGTAACGTGAAACTGGATAGACATTATCGCATGATACAGTTCTGGTTTTTATTTTTATTTAATTTTTTTTTCTCCTGCAGTTTTCTGGTCTTTACATCCTAGCATTTGTTGTAATCATGGTGGGATTCATCATGTACTGTAGCACGGCAACATACAGTGCGGAGCCTTCACCGGAGCAGAGTAGCGGAGGGATCGAGAACAGCATGATCAAAGAGGAGGAGGAGGAGGAGACGGCGGCATCTCAGGAACCCTCCGCACCTCTGCAGTCTATACCCGAGGAGCCATCCGGATTGCGACTTGCCTAGACACAGCCGCCATGCCTTTTAAATTTTATATGAGATTAACAGTGGACTTTACAATTTTTTTAAAAATACTTTTTTTTTTATTTTTTTTTTAAGAAATGCAAAACAATTCCAAAAAACATCTAAACATCTTCTCCTCTTCTGTTTGTGCCAGCCTCTGCTACAAAGATCTCACAAGGGAGCTGCTATTACATATGACTGGTGTGCTGTTGAACGCCAGACACATACCAAGTGAGGATCTATAATGGTTTTCTATTATTTAAATGACCCAAACAACCTCTCTTTTTTAATTAATTCATAATAGGTGCCTTTCCGCGTGTTCTGGAGGGTCTCAGTGTCACACTGCCAAGGCTCCTTTTAATACGTTGCAGATTTTGTGGACTGGTAAGCCAGTTGTACTAGGATAGTGTAGTTCTCTATCTTTTCACATTTATGTAATAACCTGCTATTGCTTGGTCTAAGCTAGGCTAATGGAAGCTAATATTTAGTTGCTGTTGTTCATTTTAGAACAAGAAGAGCTTTTATCATGGACTCAAGTTTAGTGACTCATCGGAGCTGCAGCCCACAATTAAATCAATGACATTTATATTTGTTTTTAATCTATTAGGCCAACAAACTGAAAGAGGATGACATTTAAATACTGGCATTATTTTATATATTTTAAGTCTGTATTTTTTACTGTAGTGCACAAATCTCATGTACCATGTTTTTTTTGTATTTATTTTAGTTCATGTCTTCAATGTACTGTATTTATTTGCAGTCATGAAGTGCACTGTTTTGAAAGCATTGTGTACTGGTTTTTTGTTTTGTTTTTTTTTGTTTTTTTCATATTGTACAAAGAGCAACAAAGTCATGATATTTGTTAGGAGGTCCTGGAGCTAGGGTAAATCTACTGAATATTTTGTGTTCCCCAAAAATCTGAACCATGATTGACAGCCCAGGTTTTAGTAATTGGAGCCTCTTTTTATAAAACGCATTAAATACAATGTTTAGGTTCTACACCAGATTAAAGTGTACCAGTCCCCTATGACTTCCACCATGTTCCTCTGGTATATCTCTGACATTTCCAAGTATCCTTAATATTAGAAAAGCTGCTTGGGTGTTATTTGGGAGAGTGTAGCTACTTTGTGGTTAGAGCCAATGACTTTGCACTTTTTGTCTGGTTCTAGTGAACTGATGTCTGCATGAGACAGATTCCGGGGCAAAGTCTGTGTTGTCTATATATCTCTTTATTATAGATGATAAAGACACTTAATGGGGAAAGGGCATGCAGGTATATCTTTGCAATTACATCTTTGTAGGTTTACAATTGACCTTAATGCCTATAAAATTGACCCGTCTGTAGCCCTCTACTGGAGTATGCAGCCGAGTAAGTATATGTAGACAAACCACAACCTTCTCTGTTAAACTTCATATACAAAAAAATCTTATACATATATCAGGCATGCTCTTCATACAATAGGGTGAAATACGGTATCTTCAACAATCCCCACAATTGTCCAATTATTGAAACTGCTGATTCTGATAATGCCCAGATAAAATCTGCAGAAAGTACATTCATAACATAGTGTACTACTGTTGAATCATGTGAAAAAATACACCTCTTTTACACCTCTTCCACCTTGCACAATACAAGTATAATTCCAATGTAACACCTGTGATCTTCACACTCGTGGCCCATATGGGTGAATGCTTATAGGATGGATGAGATGCTCAAGCCTTCATATATGCTCTGCCTTATACAGATCGATCCTCAAATAGTTGTTCAATCCAGACCGTATACCCAAAAATATAGCGGATCTAGTGTATTATATTTTAATAAAATATGATAAAAGCAAAGGACTTCTCATAAGTCCAAAACTTCAACACAATGAACGTAAAAATGGACTTCTCAAAAGTCTGCAACTTCAAAGAACATGAATATTGGAACATGAAAGTAGATGTGCGCATACTAGATAGTCGTGTGGAGAAAACTTATAGCAAACAGTCATTTTGTATATCCTATTTCTGCGTCCTCTTTCCAGTCCACAATTCACTCCAAGTCCACTAATACCAACGCGTTTCAACTTCGTGGAAGTCTTTCTCCAGGCAAATTTTATTTGCCTTTAGAAAGACTTCCACTAAATATTTTACGGCTGAGCCTGCCTATTCTGGAGGATGACTTCATAGTACGAATGCGAAACACCCTTTCTTCTGTAATTGGGTCATTCAAGGTAAGTTTACGGGAAGAATCACAGGCATCAGTAGAACGGATTTAGTTCAGGGAATTTTTAGTCTGGCCTCTAAGCGTAGTAAATAAAAAAATTTTTTTAAAAAAAAGATTTTATTTAAGTATTAAATTTTTTGGGTCTTAGATGGCTATTATTTAATACAAGGCAGTACATTGTGAGAGCACTTTGGTCTAAGCTTATTTACTAAAAAGTGCTGGTCTTGTTGATTTAATCATAAAATTTCTGTAAAAGCCACTTAAGGGACTTTGCTGGGGTTTTTTTTTTATTTTTATTAACAAGATCATATTGAGTTGACCCCAGAGAGAGGTCATTTCTGGAGTACCTTAGGACAGAGTGAAGACATTGGGATTGAATTTGAACTTCTAACTTGTAATTAATCTACTTTTTCCCTTTCCTACTGGTGACTGTGTCACATGTGACTTTTCTTCTAATGCTAGCAGTATGGACTTCCAACAACATTGGAAGCGAGATCTCTGTTGAGTTAAGAAAAGACTGTTCCCTAAATCTTTTAATCTCACCAAAAATAGAGGAGCTAACTAACAGTAATGCTAATATAATTGCCTTGGGGAGATTTGTAAAGCCTGTTTTCATTAGGTTGGAGAGTGATCTGTCCAAGTGTGACAATATAAGAGACCTCAAGGAGAATTAAATAGGAGAATGTAAAATCTAATTGGGTAAACTGTGTCTGGAGATGCATACCAGGTGTGATGCTCATTTATTAGATTCAAGGAATCTACAATCCTCTTTGGGCAGGGATGGACATTTCTTTACTAATGGTGGATCTCCAGGGGCTTCCTGACTGGGGACTTACAAATAAGGATGGTGAGTCCCCCCCCCTTCTTTTTTTTTTTTTTTGCCTGTATTTAGCAGACAAAAAAAAGGTTTGAAAATTGTTTACCCTTAAAGTATGGAAAGGGGAAGAAAGTAAGTATGCTATATATGGGACGGTGTCTATATCCTACTAGAAAGGAGGACAGAGCTTTTGGGGCATGTTTAAGCTATACACATTAAAAGAGAGTAAATTAAATTGTGTGATACTAGGACAGTAAAAGATTCTTTTTGATGAGCTCACAGTAACTGAGGTGCCAGGCGGCTGGTAAACTGTGCCCGGATGGGCTTACTTCGCCACCTGGTCTGTGGGGGAAGAAAGATAAAGAGAAGAAATGTTCTTCTTACGCAGTTTATCTGGGTTTCTTTCTCACTGTCAGTAACCGACTGTTACTGACCACTCCTCCTGGTGTCGTCTTGCCACCAGACACTAGCTAACTGTGAATGCCAACTGCTCAATACTTGTAGGCGAACCTCGCCTCCATCACTAGGCTCCTTCACGGCACCTAGAATCGCTTACTTCTGGCTAGCTGGTATAGTTGTTGCAGCGCCTCTTTGCTGTGGGCTGCTTGGTACCTCCCTACCGCTTACTATGGATCAGGACTTTTGGGTAGTGGGCAGAGTTTTGACACAGACGTTTGGTTCAACACAGGACAGCCAGGGAACGGATTAGAGTGTAAGCTGTTCTCTGTTGGTCACAGGATACAGCAGGTAATAGGCGTCAGGAAGAATCTTCAAGCAGTAATGCTTACTGCTTGGAGGTCCTTACAAGGACATTTACACACTAGTTAAATGTACTAGTGATCTTCCAGAAATTCAGGTGGTGTACTACTACAGTTGAAATACAAAATACAGCTCTTACATACTGTTTCTGACACGTGTTGGCAGGGGGTAACCCTGCCCCCTGATCCTAGCTGGCACCACAAAGTCTGAGATGTTACATCAGATCTTTAGCATGAGAATGTAATATGTTCTCTAAACTTGGATTTAATGCAACTTAAACTGAACAAAATTCACATCAATCTGTAATTGCCTAAATTATTTGCTGTTATATTATTCAGATGTGTTTCCTATCCAAGATAAAGGCTGAAAGGCTAATGACCCCCTCCTGTGCATTCTATGAAACCATTTGTGGTGGGGAGCTTCGATTTGTTGCTTTTTAGAGACATTGTTATGGACAGTCCACTGGTGTAAAGTGTATTTGAACTGTCAGGTGCAAGTACGCAGCCTATTGTATTTTAAGATAACGGTATGGTACAATACCTTTAACCTAAGGAAGGATAACAGTGTCAAAAGAGCATACAATCTAGGTGCTCAAACCTCCTAAATAAAAATAATAGTGCCAATGTCCTTGGAGCTTAAAAAAGAACTAGCTCTAAAATGAAGGTAAGTACACACATCATCTTGGCTTAAGCGAAGCTGAAGTGGGGACCAGTTACTGAGATAAATTGCAGATGCAGGATTTAGTTGAACTGTCCAAAAGCTCCCAATATAATTCTTTAGTCTTGTTGGATGGGGAAACCCTAAATGCATTAATTTGCAAGCCATGATGAAATGAGGAAGCATCAAGGATAGGCTGTTCAAGAACTTTGGTGAATCCATTTGTAAGAATGGGTCTTTGATATATCGCATGTGTAACTATAGTATGCCAAAGCAGGGAGCTAAATTTAAAAGTTGTTCTGATGACATGGAACCTTGTAGGCCTCAAAAATCCAACTAAGTATGTGACCAGTGCAGCTTAGAGGGGCATATAATCTGAGGTGAAGGTGGTTGCTATCTCAGGTAATTCTCTTTGCACTGAGTAGAACCATTGGCACTATTAGTTACGGAGTTGGGATCAGTTCCAAGTTTCTCTGTGAGGCCTAGGCACACCTGAATGGTGGGTTCCTTAAGATAAGCAAACTGGTCACTCCAAAGTACAGGCACTAGGGGGGAGAGGGGACAGCAGACCAAATGGATCAGGATGCAGCTTGGTGGAGAATATCTGCCCATATTGAAGGACTTGACAGAGCAATGCAAGTATTATGCTGTGAGTTGTGCTGGGACAATAACTAATTTCTTGGTTAGTTAGTGGCTGAAGTATAGGACAATGCACACTAGTGGCCATTGGTCCCCAATAATAAGCATACAGAGCCTGGACTGTGGTGGAAGGGGTTCCTTAAATCCTAATATGCATCCTCCAACTCAGAATGCTAGGCCACACCCCTCTACAATGTTCTCAACTCATAGCTTCATACTGATTTAACCATAGTTGCTAACTTTCTATTATTGCCCTCCAGGAGATCCCAGTGGGGGAAATATGAGGAGGAAGGGGACAGGGCACGGCAAATCATGTCATTTTGGTTCCACCCCTGCCACAAAACCATCATTTTATTGCAAGGGCGGGGCCAAAATGACTCTACTCGATGGACAGATTGTGGAACGATTGCCTGCTCTCGCAGGAGTCCGGGAAAACTACCCAGAACTCTGGAGTCTCCCGGACATTTCAGGAGAGTGGGCAAGTATGGATTTAACCTGTCTGTTATATTCTAAATTTTCCTGCGCGTTAGAGGCACTTCTTGCCATTATTGTTCTCTAGGCTCCATAGGTTAATATTCATTTGAAAATAGTATTTAAAATGCCAAAATATATGCCACAGCTATCAAGACAGTATTGTGTGTTATGTGGTTATCAGATTATCAAGCTTACAATTATGATATACTAGCACAAAGAAAGAATTTACAACTGACACAAAAGTATAATGAAAAAAACATTAATAAATTATACTGATCTATAAAGGTTAGCATATAAACTATGATTTCCTGAATAAGAATTCCAGTTCCAATTCATGATTGGAAAATGCGTCCTTTTCAAGGTAATCTTCAATTTGAAGAGTCTGGGGTGTGATTTTTCATTACCCATGAGAGATTTCAGAGAATCCAATTTTCACTATTATATTAACTGATATAATATGAAGATATAATTAGGTTGCAATACTAAGTAAATGTCAACAATAAAACTCTTAGCTCTCCAGGTGTCTGCTGGAGAGTCACATGTTGGCCAGGCCAACATGTTGCACAGAAGTGTGAAATGGGTTATATCACTTATATAAGTATAGGTATATTTTGTGCTGTAACTATTGGAGTAAGTCTATAAAAAGGCCTAATTTGAATATATATTACTTATTTTTTACTGGTATTTTAGGGGTGTTTACAGTTTCTGTAATGCCTGTCTTCCCTGTCACAGTCTTTATCCAGCCCGTGGGTGTAGATTATGTATCTGATTCTTTAACACACCATTTAGTTTCTCAGACAAACTGACAATTTGTGGGTAGGTGGGATTATGGAAGATCCAGCGTACTTAATCTTCTTGTGTCCATTGTCGGATTTTGTGTCCAGTGAAGTGGGTGCCATTACCTGTTGGAATCTCTATTGACATCCCACAATGCAGAACAAGTATTTCTAGTAATTTTAAGGCAGCTGTTTTTCCCTGGATCCTCTCCAGTAGCAGGCCATGTTTTCAACGATTGAAAAAATTAAGCTTATTGGAATGTTGATTCAGCTCCTCTGTGGCCTGATATCTCATGATCCCAGCATCCTAGCACCATCGGTGCTTCCTCATCTGGGGTAGCCTGCACACTGTGTATTTTAGTTATTTATATGCTTGCTCATTATTCAAATTTATTGGTATGTGCGTTACATATCCCTGTTTTGGTCATGGGCAGCAGTCAATATCTTCCCCCACACATCAGCTCTTGCTCAAATTAGTTAGTTTATTAGTTGTCCGGTTATCATATTTCCAGTAGGATTTTTAAACAGTCAGTCCTTTAAACATGGCCCTGATATCAGGGTAGAGAATTTTACAATTTTATATATTCACCAGTTGAAAACCATGTTCATGAACTCAGTGGTATTAGTGTACACTTTAGCAATACACAGTTGCTCTATGTCCAACAAGGTGCAATATAATTTTATTTTCTACATTCTTCGCACGTGGAACCATACCCTAGGATGTGTTGTAATACTTCCTAAACCAATAGCTTCTTGTGCTAATGACATAAATATATCCCCAATGAAATTCTAATATGTATCATCCATGACAATAAACTCTCTCTTTGTTTCTGTTTTGCTTCTAAATTGCTTAAGTGTCCTATATTGCAGTTTCATGTTTTTTCAGTCATTTGCTGTGACAGTCTTTGTATATGACGTGATCTCCCTCACCTTACTAGATTGTGCTCTCTCTTCTATATACTTTCCAGCAAGTCTGGTAAAAATTAGCTATGCTAAGTCATAAATAATGGTGGGGGAGTGGAGTGACCTTCTGTCCACTGGTTAAAATGTATGACTTCAGTATCCAGCCCTTTTGTAGCATGAGTATTCTAATTAGTAATCATTGTATACATTTTTGCTTTCTGCATGTATTTACAGTATCCACTACATATTCTATATTTTGTATATACTTTTTCTCATCTATTCCTGTTCTACACGATAATACCAGCTTAAGGCTAAGGGCTAGATTTACTAAGCTGCGGGTTTGAAAAAGTGGGGATGTTGCCTATAGCAACCAATCAGATTCTAGCTGTCATTTTGTAGAAGGTACTAAATAAATGACAGCTAGAATCTGATTGGTTGCTATAGGCAACATCCCCACTTTTTCAAACCCGCCGCTTAGTAAATCTAGCCCTAAGTCTTTGTTTAAGGACATTAGGTATAGTGTTGGGTTTTGTACTTAATACACTCTTGCACATTACTGGACCATAAGCTAGCTCTGATCCAAGTATCCTCTACACCTAGCAACCTATTTTGAAGCTTTTAAAATACTTTTTTTTTTACTATTTACTTTTGAAATAGACTATATGCTGAATATTGATACCAACATAGTGTTAGGACTCTGCTATATATATTCCCTCTGTCTTACCAGAGGTGCTGCTCTTGTGGATATTTTGGGACTATTTACACCTCACCTACAGGAATTAAACTTCTTCTTTGATCATCAACTGCACCTGCCCCAAACTTTCCTCTTTGCTGGTCATTAACGTTTGTTGACTTGATCCTGTGGTTTGGACTGTCTGCTTCCAGTATCAGTTCTTGTGCATGCCTGGCTCTTCCTGCAACTACTATTCCTGCTTTCTCCCAGCACCAGCTCTCTGGCCTGTGTCTTTTATCATCCACATTTTCAGTGTCTTTTGTTTCTGAAATTAACAGTTAACAGTCTGACACAGTTTCTTTTTTTCCCAGCCACACCTGGATTGTTTTTCTTTATGTTCTGCATTACACGGACTGAGGGTTGCTTATTTCCTCCTTTTGGATTCTGTTTTGTTTTGCATTATTCCTTCTGCAATCTCAAAGCTCCACAATTGTTTTGCTAATAGTGTTTGTCCTGCAATAAACTATTATACCAACCACTGACTCATTTTGCTATCATTGCAAACACAGAGGTAATCATAACATTTAGCTGGTGGGAAGGAGGAAGGCTGGTGGCATCCTCAGCTCCTCAGACTGAGAGTGTTGCACCTGGCTGTGGTATCATAGCCAAGTGCCACAGTCTCAGCATAACACTGACATTTAGGAGCAACAGCCGAGAGCTTCACTGACACTGCTAGCTGCTTCTCCTTCATGTCTCTGTGGTGGCTCCGCCATGGCATTAAAATCACTGAATGAGGATATTATTTAACTCATTGGTGTTTTAACCGTTGTCGCTCTAGGCTTCTGCATAGGTTCACCTACTGGAAAAGTGCTGTATCTATGCCCCAGGTGCTCAGAACCCCCAGTGCCCAAAACATACCCTCCTGACTATCGGCAAAATGGGCAAGTGCAGACACCATTTATTAAACAATATTTAAAAACCTTTATTCATTAAAAAATCCACAGTGTCCTTTAAAATCTGACCCCAACAAGTGACTGCACGTCCAAGGATAGAAATGGGCTGAGAAGATGCAGGCTCATTCCTCAGCAGCAGTCATTAGCAAAGATGGCCCCATAACTAATCCTGATGGAGTGCCATGCTACAACTTCTTGTTATATTACTAATAGGCGGTATACTTTAGATGTGGAGCTGTATATTTTCTTTATTGCTATATTGTGTGCGCTTTTCTCGGTGTAGGAAGTTCGAATAGATCTTGAACCCTGTTCTGATGATGACTAACCTCCAAGAGGTGCGGAGTCTAACGGAGAGAGGTATTAACCTGGGATCCCCGCAAGGGGATATGGGCTTGGCTGCTTTCTAATCGCAGGTTGCGGTCCTCTATGAGGCACAGAGCAGGGTACGACAACCTGGACACAAAGGAGACAAGAGGCTGAGCTGGAGCACCGGAAGGTAAGTACATAGATAGACCTGAGGAGCAAGATGGAATGGCAACAGAGCACTGGAACGCGGAGATCCTAGTAGGTAATAGAGCACAGGATCGATGCTGATGCGATGTGTTCTGAGGAACAGGCTGTAATCAGGGTTGAGAGCTGGAAGACCCAAACTAGAGGAAGAGGTGATGAGCACAAGAGCGCTGAGGTCCTGGTGGACAGTATAGTCTAGAAACAGGATCGATGATGATACAAAATGCTCTGCAGATTAGAGAAGCGACAGTTGCAGGTAACTGGAGTGCTGAGATCCTGATGGACAGTATGGCCTGGAAGCAAGATCAATGCTGCGCAATATGCTGCAGGTTTGCTAGAGGTCTTGATCGTGGAACAGGTAACACAAATACTATGGAGAGGTGGAAGCTGCAGGTAACTGAAGCACTGAGGTCCTGAGAGGCAGTATAGCCTGGAAGCAGGATCGATGATGCGCAATGTGCTGTAGGTTTGCAACAGGTCTTGATCGTTGAACAGGTAACTCGAGTACAAACGATAGATCGTCCAATAGAAGATGATGGGAGTCAGAGAGAACTGCGTCCTCACGGGGTGAGACCTGAAGATCTGATAACGGAAGGTAGGAGGAAGTGCTTTAAATAGTGAACTGACCTACGTTCAGCCAATGTGAATCCAGGGGAAGTTTGAAAGTGCCAGGCTTGCAAATGTGCAGCAACTGCCGCGCAATATCCACGGAAAGGAACGCTGAGCACACTAAACTGTAGCAGTAGTCAAGGGAATCCACGTTATCAGTAATCCCAGACAGAATCGCAGGTGAGTTGTGTGATAGCACTGCTATGCTACCATACCACAAATTTTAAATATCTGCTATAGCTTATTGATCTAATTTGTTATTTCTGTGAGGGACCTAGATACTTCCCCTATCAGACAATAATATAGTTGTGTAAAAATGAAGACCAAAAAAACATGTAGATTAACCATTAGAGCTACACAACAATCATAAATGCTAAACAGGATCCAAGGAAAGGAACAGGCTGCATGAAGCTGTTCTGTAAGTAAATCTGCAAAAGCCCTCAGTGCTGGGAAGGTCAAAATCAGGCATCAGACGTGTTTATTAGAGAGTTACTAATATATTGCTCTGTATGAAGTGACCATAAAACAGTCCAATTATTTAAAGCATTTGTAAACATTAAAGTACAGTAATAAGATGCTAGTTTGTGAATAGATATTTTGCCAGTCAGACAAATGGTCTATACCAGTAATATACATATAATTATACCATTATTTACATTTATTTATATATGTATATCATATCAGACGTGTTAAATATTCAGTTAGGTTAATTTACAAAGGATTTACATAGTGCACAATTGAAAACGTCACCACAAAGCACAGCTATCACACTGGCTGCCTCCATTACTAATTTAAACATTTTCAGTTTTCATACTGCTTATTTCACTCTCAGTCATCAACAGGCTTTGTCTTTAGTATTATTTGTTACTCCATATACTACATTATACCTCCATTTTTTCTTCTCTTATGTAAAATATGAGAGTGGTTTAGTTTACATCACAAAACATCGCTGTAGTAGAATACATGTAACTAGCACTCCAAATTAGGAAATGGTTGTGTCATCAGAGGACAGGGAACGACTATTAAAATGTCTATTTTTACAAAGAAAGCTCTGAGAAAAAAAAATTAAGGTATAAAAAGACTTTATGCCCTAAGGATATTTTTTAATAGAATATAGTGTATTGGTGTATACCATCTTGGAACACTAGATGGTGCTGTGGGTTTTCACACTTATAACACTGAGTTCAACCTCCTTTAAAAGGTATGCTGTTAAAGCACTGCTTTCTTTTCTTGTGACTTACAGTAATAAGGTCTCATTTGTAAAGTGTGAAATGGCGAATATGAAGAGGTGCAGAGAAAGATGGTGTTGTTTGCACATCATTGTCAACTGTCCATAATTCCTAAGGATGGTCCCAAGAAAGAAATTAGAAAGAAATTGTTACCACTGGATATTTGCCTATTTTTCAGTATTTGACCAAATGCACTTTTTTTTTCTGCATATCAGATGCAGTTTTCTATCACTTTGCCTGGACTCTGTTTGCTTCCCTGGACAGACTTTTGCATCCTGGCATTGGGTAACTCACCATACTTATCCCTGCATTTAAACTATATTAGCATTCACTGGAACCTGTTATTTCTGTGTACCTTCCTGCCACACCTGTTCATATTTATGTTGGGAGTTATACCTGTTTATGAAAACCTGCATGTTCCTTGAACTGAATCTTTGCTTATATATTTTGCCGGAATTAAGACATTTGTATTATACTTCCGTGGCTGCTTCCTGAGTGTACTAGGAATCATAACATGAACTGCCATACAATCTAGGCCTGCTGATTGCACTCCCTCTGATTAGTCCCGGGATTCCTAGTATTTTTGTATTGAACTCTGTGTTTGGCTATTGAGATCATGTCACTTAATCCACAACTACAAATACTGCAGATGGACATTATCCAGCTCCGTTATCAAATCATACAGGTATCTTCTTTACTCCAAGAACTGCTTAAAACCCTTCAAGCTTCTGTGTTAAGTAGTTTCAACACTAATTTTGATTCTAAAGCAACAACTTCTCTAATGAAAGCATGCAGACCGCAGAGAATCCTCCCAGAACTTTTTCTGACATTGGTGCTGCATCTATGGTAGTGTCAGCGGTCCCTACCATTAGTGACTCAAAACGACCAAGCTACCTGCGTCCCCATCTCACGGAGGAGGAACGATGGCACAGAAGGATTGGTAAACTATGCCTCTACTGCGCCAGTGGTGAACATTTCTTACAAGACTGTCCACTCCGCAGGCCACAACATCCTATGGAGCAGCCTTCAGTATGCTCCTCTCCAGACCCTGGATTGTTCTGCACGTCACCTCCTGTTGCTTTACTTCAGCCTAATCTGTTCCCTAGGATGGGGCCGAAACTGCCAGTTCCAGCTGCCTGTCCTGCAGTGCCAGTTCCAGTTGCCGCCTGTTCTGCGGTGCCAGTTCCATTTGCCGCCTGTCCTGCAGTGCCAATTCCAGTTGCCGCCTGTCTTGCCACCAGCACTGTGTCTCCTGCCACTGTGTCCGGTCCTGAGTCCGCTGTGTCCGGTCCTGAGTCCGCTGCCTCTACTCCCAAGTTGTCAGCCGCTGCTTCTACTCCCGAGTCCTCAGCCACTGCCTCTACTCCCAAGACTTCAGCCGCTGCCCCTACAGTCCGCTCCAGAGGGGGCCCTGTCCCTACAGTCCGCTCCAAAGTTGCCAGTCCATGCGGTTCAGCCCGAGTTGCCTGTCCATGGGGTTCAGCCTGAGTTGCCTGTCCATGCGGTTCAGCTCAAGTTGCCTGTACATGCGTTTCAACCTGAGTTACCACTCGGTGCTGTCTGCTCTGAGGCATCTCACAGTGCTGTCTGCTCTGAGGCATCTCACAGTGCTATCCAGTCGGAGTGCTGTGCCCAGTCCGGGCTTTCCGTCAAGTGTGCCCAACTTGCCGTCCCAGCCAGGGACTCCTGCTCTGCCATCCCAGTCGGGGACTCTCCAGAGACTGCTGCACAAGCTGGGAACTCTTCAGAGTCTGCTTTTGAGCCTGAACCCCCAAAATCTTCTTCCGAATCTTCAGACCATCCTCCATTTCAGAGGGGAGTCTTAGACTTGGGCTTTTTCCCTTCTTAAATTTGATGATCTCATTACCCATAGCACCATGGACTTTGTAAATGCAGTCTGCCAGAAATATCTTCCACCTACAGCCAAGTCATCTGATCCGGGTTTGTCTGTGCCACCTCAGTCACAACAAACCTCAACCTTGGTAGCTGGCTTTTTGGGTCTATCACCATAAAAAGAAAAAGAAGAGGAGGAAGACCTGAAGGGAGCTTGTATGGAGCATCTGAAATCCGATCCTTAAAGGGGGGACTATGTTACGACTCTGCCTGTTCTTTGTATCTAGCAGCAGTACCTCATACCACCAGAGGTGCTGCTGTTCGGTTCCTGAACCGTGCTACATGCCTGAAGGAGTTAATCTCCCTGCATGATGCCTAATTAGAACTGCACCTGTCGCACTGCTTCAAATACCTGCCTCAAGCTGTGCTCTGTGCAGTTCATCCTTATATACCTGGCTGCTGCTTGTGTACCCCCTGTTCCAGTTTGGTTCTGCTGATACTTTATCTCCTGTTGTGATCTTGGCCTGTTTACCGTTTATGCTTGTCTGTTCGTGACCCCGTACTCTGCCTGAATACTGGATACTGCTTGACCTCTCGTTGCCCTAGACCTCGGCCTGATTACCGGACTATGCAAGTTTGCTTGTGACCCTGTGCTTGGACTCTGTTTGATTCATGGACAGACTTTTGCATCCTGGCATTGGGTAACTCACCATTCTTATCCCTGCATTTAAACTATATTTGCATTCACTGGAACCTGTTATTTCTGTGTACCTTCCTGCCACACCTGTTTATATTTATGTTGGGAGTTATACCTGTTTATGAAAACCTACATGTTCCTTGAACTGAATCTTTGCTTATATATTTTGCCAGAATAAAGACATTTGTATTATACTTTCGTGGCCACTTCCTGAGTGTACTAGGAATCATACCATAGCAGTAGAAAATCCAAGTGTCTTTATTTAGGCAAAATATGTGAACAAGGAGGCACAAGGCTCCAGACTAAAGAGGCAGGGCTCAGGATTCCAGATTGCCAGAGGCACGAGGCAGTCCAGGGAACCAGACAGACTCGCTGAGTTCAGTGACCAGGCAGAGGTCAGGGCAACAAGAGTTCCAGCAGAATCCAGTAGCCAGGCAGAGGTCAGAGTCACAAGCAAAAAAAAAAAAATCATAATGCGGTAATCAGGCAGAGGTCAGGGCAACAGGCAAACAGGGTACGGTAATCAGGAAG
Organism: Mixophyes fleayi; assembly: GCF_038048845.1. Classification (NCBI taxonomy): domain Eukaryota; kingdom Metazoa; phylum Chordata; class Amphibia; order Anura; family Limnodynastidae; genus Mixophyes; species Mixophyes fleayi. The sequence goes on along the minus strand of NC_134403.1, from coordinate 40,097,772 downwards.
AGGGTCACAACGGGAGATCAGACAGCATTAAAGCAAAACTGGAACAGGGACGAGCAAGAGACAAGCAGCAGTCAGTTATAAACAATGAACTGCACAGAACACAGATTGAGGCAGGTATATGAAGCTGTGAGACAGGTGCTGGTACTAATCATGTAAGGAGATAAACTCCTACAGGAGAGGTGCAAAGTTCAGGGGCAAACAACAGCACCTCTGGTAGAATTGAGGTACTGCAACCACATACAAAATACAGGCCCAACAGGAAATCTGCAGGATGCAGGAGAATTGCCTGCTCTCCCGGGAGTCCGGGAGACCTACCCGGAATTTGGGAGAGTGGGCAAGTATGACAGGCACCGTCTCCGCACTCCTCTTAAGTGCGGGGTACAGTCGCCTGTTCTCTGCCGCTTGCTGCTTCCCGTTGCATTCCTGTTTCGGGGCACTCACTGTGCGCGCATGCGTAGAGATGATGGCTTCCTGATGGTAGTCAGCTGGTTGTGACCGTTTTCATATGCCACACTAGTGACTTTGTCACACATCACTATCTCCTGTTTCAACATTGAGGTTGGAACACTTGTTGTCCCTAAGCAGGAGATCTGAGACAAAGCATCAGCGATGGCCAACTGTGCACCTGGTCTATGTTCCACTGTAAACCTAAACTCCTGTAAGGCTAGAAACCATCTTGTAATCCAGGCATTTTGCCTTTTATTTGTAGACATCCACTATAATGGAGCATGATTTGTCATGAGCTTAAACTGTCTACCTAATAGGTAATACCTAGAGTATCTAATGCCCATTTGATAACCAATATTCCCTTTTCTACAATGACATACCTCCTCTCATGCTCACTGAGCTTTCTACTCAGATAAATTATCAGGTGCTCTTCCCCATTTCTGATTTGGGACAACACGGAGCCTACCTCTACATCTGTGGCATCTGTCTGCATCACAAATTCCTTGAAAAATCAGGTAGCTCAGGAAATACATCCCCTGTTTTTTATGACAAACTTCATAGCCTCACTCTTTTGGGCCACTGACAGTGTCTCTGATACCATTACTTCAGGAATTAAAGGACTTGAGTCATTGGCGGTCCCAGTTCAGCTGCTAGGGCTAACTTGTCCTTTCAGACTTTCTTTTCCCTGGCTGATACACTTTATAGTTAATCTCATTCACTTTTTTCTTGATCTCAAATGCACCCTGGCATTTGGCCAAACATTTGCTGTCTACTGTGGGCACCAGCATCAGAACTCCATCAGAGTAAAGGTACATACACAGGCATCCCTTTTATACACCCTTTGTTGAGCTTGTTGGGCCTGTTTCATGTGCTCCCTGACAATGGGTACTACTACAGCAATCCAGTCCTGCATCTGAGACAAGTGTTCAATAACACTTTTATACAGAGTGTTTTGCCCTTCTTTTGTCAAATCCAGAAATCCTCTAGGGAGTCTCCCATAAAATAGATCAAATGGAGAAAACCCTGTAGAGGACTGATGCGTTTCTCTAATGGCCAGTAACAAATATGGCAACAAATAGTCCCAGTTTTTCCCATCTCTGTCTACAACTTTTTTGAGCATAGTTTTTAAGGTTTTGTTAAATCTTTCCACCAAACCATCAGTCTGGGGATGATAAACTGAGGTCCTGAGGTGACTGACTCTAAACAATTTACACAATTCTTTCAGATTCTACTCATGCAGGGGGGCTTTGGTCAGTCAGAATTTCTTTAGGTATTCCAACCCAGCTGAAAACATGCACCAATTCTCTAGCTATCGTCTTGGTTGAAATATTGCACAAGGGGATGGCTTCAGGATAGCGGGTAGCATAGTCCTTTACTACTAGGATATACTGATGCCCCTGAGCAGACTTTAACAAAGGCCCAACAAGGTCCATGACTATCCTGTCAAACTAGTGGGCTCCTGAAATGGGGTCTGGGAGCATGATACTGGCACTTCGGACAGGAAGAACAATAACTGGATACACATAATTGGATACCTCTTTATACACCACCGGCCAAAAGAACAGCTGAAACATCCTTTCAGTGATTTTTTCTGCCCCTAAGTGTCTTGCTGTTATGTAACTATGAGGGAGGCCTAACACGGTTCTCCTATATGAGTGGCCAAGTGTAGGTACGCAAGCCTGTCATCAGGTTCTACTGGCTCCGTAATAATGACTTTCACATTTTCTCTGGCTTTCATTAGAGTGGTGTCTCTAAACTGCTCTGATGCAAACAGTTCTTTCCTCACCTCCTGGTCAGACATAATTTCAGCTCTGTTTATAGCTTCACCTGCCCCCATAGGAGATGCCTCAGTTTGGTCCTCATCATTCATTATTTCCAGCCAAACTAGCAAATGGATACGGCTCTATGAGTTCACAGGGCATACCTACTGCCGACGGACCATCAGTGCCATCAACTGGCTCTTTACCTTTCACACCTGAGACCATATGGGATTCCCATAACTTCCAAAAATGGGGAAGTTATCTCCCTATTATGGCATCATGCGCCAAGGAAGTGACCAATACAACTTTAACAGTAGATGAACTACAAGAGGTCTCAAAATTCACCTTGGCAGCGACATAGTGCCGGGTGTCACCATGTATACAAGTTACCACAACAGTTGCTCGCTACCAGTTTAAGGATTTTACCAATTCTGCTTTTACAAAGGTAACTACACCTCCTGAGTCTAACAATGCCTCTATCTGGTTACCATCCATTTGAGCTGCACTTATGTTTTGACTCTGCCAGAGGTAAAACAATAAAGGCTAACCTGGCAAAGTAAGACATGCAACCTTCAAAAGCAGCATCACATTGCATGGGTTCTTGCATATCTGTACAATTAGCCACAATATGTGTTGGCATACCACATCTAAAACATTTACGCACATAATGTCAAGTGTTTTATGTAGTGGGGACCGTCCTGGCCTCACTGACCAGACTCCAGGCCCAGTACCAACAGTCTCTTCACTTTTAAGGCCTCTTAACTGCCCAGCACTCTTTTCTGCCTGAACAGTATTACCATGCAATGCTGAAGTGCACTGTCGCGGGTCTAGGGAGCGCTGAGGTGCAACCAACAGTTCGTCTGTTGCGAGATACCTCTTGACCATCTCGACCAACTTGTCAGCAGTCTGAAGGTCTCCATGGCTCACCCACTTGCACAAAACCTCGGGTAGAGACCTTAGATACCAGTTCATGATGACTCTTTCCACCATCTGTGGACCGGTTAAAGTGTTGGGCTGTAACCACTTCTTGGTCAGGTGGGTGAAGTTGTGCATCTGTGAGCGAGCTGGCTTGTCCAGGGAATAAACCCAGTGGTGCACTAGTGGCGTCCGAACTGATAATGTGACTTCCAGGCAGGACAATGTTTCAGATTTCAATTTTTCATAGTCCTGAGCATCTCCAGCACTCAGATTGAAATAGACTTTTCGAGACTCTCCATCCAGAAAAGGTGCCAATAGTTCTTTGGGCCACTCCTCACACTCCACTGTCATTCCACGTCATCAGCCATAGTCATCTTTTTGCAGAAGCTGACTAGCTTATACAGTACTGGAGCTAGACGCTGAGCTAGAGGACACACTTTTAGCACTGCTGTCAGCAGTTGCATTACCTCAGTCCAGGTTACTCAGTCTTGATGCTGTTGCCTGCAGTTTGGGTGGCTTGCTGCATCCTGAGAGATTCCTGCTGAGCCACTGTAGCCTGCAGCAAAGTCATAACCATGTCCTCATGTTTCCCGGGTATTCCCGGACATCTTTGTAGTCGCTTTTACCCAGGACATGTATCATGCTGGAAACAGTCTCTGTAGAATATCACTCCTGCAATGTTATTTTCTAAGCTGACAAAGACCTGCTGCAGCTCTCAGCATTCACAGATCTTTTTGCAAGCTTTTTCTCCACCATTGCATTATAAATGTTAGATTTTACATTATTCTATATTGTTAATATAAAGATTGCACTAATACTATTAATGATATTAACACTCTATCTTGCACATTGCGTGCTGTAATGTGATCACTAAGACAGTCCTCAGGCCTGATGTAAGCCTGAAATTCAAATCAATCCCCAGCTAAGCCAAGCACAACCTGTGCCGGAAATCCAAGTAGAATCGGGAAACAACCTCTCTTGGGGTTCCTGAGCAACTGGATACTGACACTTGAGGTTCATGAACAATGGCACATTACAATGTTGCATATGACTGTCTTAATAAGCATTGTACAACATTTAATTCAGTAGACTTATCACACCAAATCACGGGGGGCCCGGGGGGTTATATACTTAAATGTGAATTATAAACCATCACCTTTTTTTTTTTTAAACTATTTTTGCAAGGGTTAACGGTAAACATCTGACAATGACGTAGTGAGTTACATGAGGCATATGAACAATCAGGTAATAAAACAATAAGCGTCTATCATAGAAATTGAAGAGTCTAGACGTTGAACCAATTTTATCAAAAGCAGAGAAGAGAAGCCTTGAAAGAAAGTAGATAGATAGTAGAGAGCGAGAGAGAGGCGGTGTGGCAGGCCACCAGGAAGACAAAGAAAGAGACGGCAGAGCAGAAAATCGATAAGAGCAGAAAGATAAGGGGAGGGTGGTTAAAGAATAGAGGAGAGGATCCAGGAGGAGTGATGTTGAGGAGTCATGTTAATAAAATAATTTGAATTTGGAAGTATGAAGTCCACGGCGCCCACACTTTGGTAAATGATCTGGATGTATTGGGGATAACATACGTCATGTATTACATTTTATACACGTACAATATTCTGCTGACCATCACCTATTAATGAAAGACTTTACTGGGCACATTTGACAATAACCCATTAATGTAGTAAGTGACCAGCTGACGTCATGGAGCAGCTACAGTTAATAGGAGGCCAACAATATAAGGTTCAGAGAACACACAATAAAAGCTTTCTCATCGGACGTACAAAGCAGAAATAATTGAATGAACAATGTATTAGAGATTTAAGGAAAGGAAAAGAAACCATTAGCTTTTAGCTATTTTCGGAAACGTGACCTTTTCTCATAACTTGAGCAGCGTGGGCTAAGTAGATGACATGGCTTCAGAGAACATTTTTGCAGCAAGCAAACAAGAAAGATTAAGGATTAGGAGACTTTTATTATATATATTTTATGATAAAACCTTGTGAACCCACACATTCTTTTATTTAGTGACTTTAATATATAGATGTCATAACAGCATTTACTGATAAAGGAAAACTCATTGTTAAATAATTCTAAGATCCCATTCTATTTTTTTTTTTTTTAATTATAGCAGATGCAACTAATAGTAAATAACGCTGCTTGACTTTTTATATGGGAAATCAATTTTATTTTCCTCTACATTGATTCGAGTACTAGCAAACCTGTATTACCTGAAAAGCACATACTGTTTTCATCACAACTTCACTAACTACAGAGATGAAAATTTCTCTGTAATGAAAGTAGCAAAAATAGGTGAAATTAACTTTTTTTTATATATATATTTATCTATTGTGTGGCTGATTTTTAAATGCAATATATCTGCATAAAAATCTTCATTTTTATTTTTTATTTTGTTTTTATTCTGGTACCCAACTGATAATGTATTATATATATTATTATTATTATGTTCGCCTGTCCTCTGCTATTATGTACAGTATTTTGTTGGCAACTCTAGTAATGCCACCAAGCCAAGTCATAGGGATTGACATTGCCGGCTTAGAGAAGGGCTGTGATTGTAGGAGCATAAACAAGGAGGCAGACCCCAGGCGCTCGCTTAGGGGGGTTTCCAGTTGCCCGAAATTATTATTATTCATAGAGATTTTAAATTACATCTCTAACACAGAATGGTTCCATATGTATGGAGGAAGTTGGATTTTATTTTTTTGACTGGATAGAAAAATAAATATATCTGTGATAAAAAGAAACATAAGAAAATATATTTTAAGTTTTCTACCTATTTGATGACATATACAGAGTACTTGTGGTTGGGGGCATAGGCTAGAGTGTGGGCTAATAATTTAATGGTGGGGTGAGGATTAATCATTTAATGGTGGATGGGTTCTATTAATGTATTGGTGGGGTGATAGTGGGTGATATTTATCTGATGGTGGGAATTATTTCCTATAATAGTGGAGTCATGGAGGTGTCATTCATTTAATTTATTGCTGCTGTAGTTTGTTGATATTATTTGAATGTGGGGCTGAGTTTGGGAGAAGGAGGGGTATTTATTAAAACTAATTATTTAATATTGGGGTTGTTTGGGGGTAGGTCTATTTATTAAATATGAATACTATTAATGTAATGTTGGGACCAGTAGGGGAGAAATAAGTCTATTTATTAAATGTAAATGCTATTAACATAATGGACAGGCTGGTTGGGGGGAAATAGGTCTATTTTAAATGTTAGTGGTATTAATTTATTGTCTGTGCTGATTGCAGGGAGGGGGGCCTAACTAACGTAGGTACTATTGATTTAAGGGGCTGATTGGGGTGAGGGAGGCCTAGAGTGTTCACTCATTGCCAGACTTTCTATATCTTAGGTACCTCTCCCTTTTTCCAAATGGAACCCCAACATTCCAGGATCCATCCAAGTTGCAACTGAGCTTAAGATACCAGCAGCAGGAGGTAGTGATAGCTGGAAGGTAGGACAGAGCTATAGAGTCAATTGTTCTGATTCTGGTGAGACAATCCAACTTTTGGGTGACTTTGTCCTGACTGCAGGGTCAGTTGTTCAATGTGTACCGCTTCATAGGGCACTGCTTGTAAATGGGGAGCTACATACACCCACAGTAGTACATGCAGCATTGCATGTGTATTTAAAGGGGAAGGGATGGGGTTGGAGAGTTGCCTAGCACTGTCTAAGGATAGCCAGCCCCCTGGCATGCTGGTCATGCCGACTCTGGTGGTGGGCATGAGCTCTCTCTAGAAATCTTGCATTTGCCTGTGGTCCCCTTCATAAGATGCTAGTGTTCAGCCACCAGGGGGAGGGCTGGTAACACTGGGAAAGCTGGATGAAGTAAATATAATCAGCATCCACCTATTATTATTATTATTACTGTTAATTTATAAGGCCACGTCACAAGATCAGTCACAATCTCTTCCAAGCGTACTTAAGAACATCGTTGATAAAGATCCCAGGATTCCCCTTCCACTGTGCTGGGGTCTAAAACTTGTTAATTGCACTGCCCCCATAGCCCAGGGGTTGGGAGGTGCTCAATTGTCCATTACAGTACAGAGTATAGATGATTATATTTATACACTGGGGGCCTGATTCATCTTCGGACGGAAGTTCCTTTGCATGCCGTATCATGTGTGAAAAATCTTTGTGCATGCTGAGAAACGACTTCACACCAATGAATGTAATTGCATGCAATTCATGCCTGAACGCAGATGATACTTACTACTGTCTACGAATTGAAGGGCGGAGCAGGTGAGAGAAGGGGCGTATGAACACAGGCAATGTACAGTAAGGACGTTCCGAGGGCGTTCCAACGCAGATTCAAGTTCTAGGTTTCTAGGATCATTTTCACCAGCTACAGGGCAGGTGTAAGTGCCGACTGATAGTGATAACTGTCATGACATCGTCCTTGTATTAAAAACGTATGTGTGGCAGTAGATAGCACAGAACATGTGTATGTAAGTAAGAGAAACTATAAAAAGGAATGTATGTACAGTACACATTAAGCCTTTTTAAAGTTAAAAAAAAAGTATTTTCTTATTTTTTTATTAATGAATATAGTATTATGAGTTGGTAAGTGTTGGTAGTGCTGATGGGACTTTATATTGCACATATGCCTGTGCCTATCTTACAGTATGTTCTGTCTGTTAACATACAACAAGTACCATTAGGCAGAGGGTACTTTTGCCCAGAGTCAAATGGAAATGTATCTTGAGATCCACTTGGATTTGAATACGGCCGCACGTACGCTACGTTCCGCGTTCATTTTAAACAGGCAACATGTGCGCAGTTTACGTTTGAAGATGAATCAGGCTCTGTATTTAGTTTTGACATCTGATGATATTAAAGTCTAAACATGTAAAGGAAATAAAAAAGTAATGTCACTTCTGCAAAATATAAACATTAATTTGGTGATCAATGATCACATGAATTAACGATCAATAAAATTAAAACACACATGGATATCACCTCATGGTATTACCTCATATAAACAACTCGCATTGTTTGAAATTGAAATCGGTGTAGTATAAAGAATAGTGTGAACAAAGAAGGATATTAAAAGTCACCTCAATATTCCATTATCTGTATATATTTGGCCTTCTGTCTCACACTTTCATGTGGTTACTGAACTTCTCAATGGCTTCTAACACCCTTATATTTAACAGTAGGGGGAAAATTATATATACAATATATTATATATATATTGTGACAGAAGAACTGGGGTGGTTGTTAATGGCAGATATATAAGTCCCACATGTCTGTGTTATGTGTTTTAAAATCCCAGGGAGACTGCTTGTATTTGGGAAAGAGCATTCCAAAGATTGTTTTCGGCTTCAGAAAGAGCCGGTGTAAGTGTCCCTGGGGTTGTGAATGGAGGAGGTAGAGTGGGCTCCATTCATTAGGCCAGATCCAGGGCTTCCAACTTACCAGATACAGTTTCATCTGTGAGGTGCTGTTAAAAGGCTGTGAGGCTGTTCTCTCACTACCTGGGGAACAGGTCAGAGGCATGCTGAGACGGTGGTAATCGCTTCAACGATTACGAGAAATCCGACACCAAGAAGACCTACAAGAAAAAAACAATTTCATGAAAAAACGACAGCAATATTGACAGACTTACCTGAAAAGACTCTGCAGATATCCGATGGCAGCAGAAGGCTGAAAGGACCTCCTTCCGAATGGACAGCTCCTCGGCAGTAGTGTCTGACGTCAGTGCGACGTGAATACATTTAAATTTAAAGTGGCAATGTGGTCCCGACATTGCCGCTTTAAATTTTACATTAACTTGGGGGTGATCTAGTGTGTCATCATTGGGGACTGGTGTGAAAATTTAGTACTGTGAGAGGTTGTCACATTTTTTTCTGATCTCTTTTTTACTCCCCGAGGCCCCCTCTCTGCTCTAAAAAGAACAGAGCAGAGTCCCCTTCTGAGTGGTGTATGCACAATGGGCGTATGCGCCGGCCCGTGCATGCTGAGAAAAGACATCTTCTATCTGCAAAGCCTGGGGTGCGAAACTACAACAACTTGGATAGGACCCTACTCGAGCCCAGCGATGTACTGTTCCACCCCTGGGTGTATTTATGGCTTTCATAAATTTGTAGTCTAAGCTATATGAGAACCAGGGTGTGGGTACAGTATCCCGATACCTAACAAAAAACCCGAACAATCAAATCACAACATAATTATAATATACACTTACCTTGACACCGATGGAGGACATTACTGAAAGAACTGCTAGGCGACTGCTACACAATCCGAAGATTCTGGATGCCGGCAGCTTATTTTGTCGTCAAGGACGACAGCGACGTTTGACGCAGCCTAACCCTAACCCTAACCCTAACCCTAACCCTAAACATAACGTTAACATACCTCTTTAAATGTACATGTCGCTGTCTTCGGTGACGACTCAATGAAGTGCAGGCATCCAGGATCTTCGGATATTCCAGCAGTCGCATAGCAGTTCTTTCGGTAATGTCCTCCGTCGGTGTCAAGGTAAGTGTATGTTTTAATTATGTCGTTATTTGACTGTTCGGGGTTTTTTCGTAGGTATAATCGGTGTCGGTATCCCAAGCATCGGGATACCGATTACCACAGAAAAACAGAGTCAGGAAACACTGACTTAGTCCATATCCAGGCTAACAAATGCAATAAATCTAGCTTATCTAGTTACATAAAATCTGGGTAAGGAAGCAGGTATGTGCTGGGAAATGCAGAATACAAGGGAGACCTGGTCAAATAACAGTGCCGTTCTGCTGGATTGCCAGCAGCTGCAATCAATCTGCAATATAACCCTTACCCCTTTAGTATGTAGGGCACATTCCTGTTCTACCTGACTGAAATTACAGGCAAGACAGAGATGTCAGATTAAACTACACATCAGTCACCAATATGCATATGGTGGGGTAATGGTGCTTCTGATGTATAGGTCAATCCATAAATACTTCCCCATGATTATTTTCCTTTGAACCAAAGTACTAATAACAGAAAGCTAGTAACCTTACAATGTAAAGTACAAAACTTCTGAGGATTTCAAAATATAATAGCAAAAGTTAACCAATCGTTGTCTGTGCCTTAACAACTTGGTGGTTGATAGTGGTTTTGAATTTGTCGAAGAGGGTGGATGTGAGGCAACGTAACTGAAGTGCAGTGAATGTTAAATGGCATAGTACAGCTGATAAGAAAGAGTTCTGGAATACAAGTAATGAACAGTTTACACTAGAGATGGTGAATTAATTTGTGAATCCCTGCTGATAGATCATAGTGCTGGTCTTGGTTTCACAGACACAATTCTAATTAAAAAATAGGGAGTGTGACCACCCAGGGGCCTCCCCTGCTCTAGTGAAAACCAGCCCAAGACTGTTTAGCACAAAGCTAGTGGTTCTATGGGGGAAGGTGCTGCACAAAATAGCATTTCCCCCATCCAAGAGTCTACCAGCCCTGCACTGAAAAAACACTGGGGACTAAATTTATCAAGCTTCGGGTTTGAAAAAGGAGATGTTGCCTATAGCAACCACTCAGATTCTAGTTGTCATTTTGTAGAATGTACTAAATAAATGATAACTAGGGGCCTAATTCATTAAGGATCTTAACTTAAGAAACTTCTTACTTCAGTCTCCTGGACAAAACCATGTTACAATGCAAGGGGTGCAAATTAGTTTTCTGTTTTTTCATGTAGCACACAAATACTTGATAGCTTATTTGTACACTGAAATTTAAAGTTGATATTTGTGTGCTACATGAAAAAACAGTCAGTATTGAACTTATGTGCAAAACAGAATGCTAATTTGCACCCCTTGCATTGTAATATGGTTTTGTCCAGGAGACTGAAATAAGAAGATTCGTAAGTTAAGATTCTTAATTAATCAGGCCCTAGAATCTGATTGGTTGTTATAGGCAACATCTCCACTTTTTCAAACCCGCAGCTTGATAAATGTACCCCCGGTACTCTATCTGACCCCATAGGTCACAAGATTGTGCTGAAGAAAGGGACAGCTTTACCACCTATGTGATCCCAGTATAATGGACAGGGGACAGTTATATTCTGCCCATTAATGACAAAATAGTACAAATCACACACAGTTTTGAAATAAACTTAAATTGAATAAAAGACTTACCAAATCCTCATTCATCACCTTCAAATATTTATTTTTATTATATATTATTGTTTGATCACACACTAATGCTGATCCAAATGATCAAAGCTGGGAGTCCCTGGGATTCCCATTTGCTGCTAGCAAACCAGGAGCATTTTAAGATGCTTGTGATTGGCTGCTGGTGTAGAGCAGTCCTGGGGATTTTGGCTTTGTTTGTAGTGTGTAGGTCAGTTGTTCTGACTTTTTTTTCCCACCATTTGGACTATTATAGATGAAAAAAAGAAGAACTTATTTTTACTCTTCTTTATATAATGGACAGGGGTCTTAGAGACCAATACCCATTTTCATAGGGGTATCAATCTAGTAATTGCCCAGGCAGCCACAGACCAAGGAGCTCTGGAGGAGCCATAGGGCCTTTCAGTGTGGGTCTTTAAACCTCTGGGAGCAAGAAACCAGCCCTGTACTGACCAGGTGGAATCCCTTATAAATTAAACCAGTCCAATTCTATTATTGTCAACCAGGTGACCTACCATAGATGGGTCACCTGGTTGTAGCTCCCTTCTGTTTGGATTCAGTAGTTTCTGAATGGGCGGCACAATTGGATTCTAATGTGGCCCTATCTGTGTGGAGTTTGTATATTCTCCCCTTGTTTGTGTGGGTCTCCTCTGGTGCTCCAGTTTCCAGCCACACTCCAAAAATATACTGGTAGGTAAATTGACTTTTTACAAGTAAGTGTGTGTGTGTGGTGTGTGTACTTGCATTTATATGCTTGTGGGGAGATTGACCTGTTTACACACCAACACTGTAGGGATCTGAGTCGTAGTGGGGACAAAATTTGAGGTCCCCACAAAGCTTCTCAAGGTTAATCAATGCATGGGACCTTGTTGATTTGCTCATCACAAAAATCTGGTAAGTCCCCACAAGTCACATTTGCCGGAACAAAAGTGTGCGTGTGTGTGCCTACCACCGCTATAGGCCAGTATTCCATCCAAATGTATAGCAGGAGCAGGAAACGGAAGTGACTGCATTCTGCGGCGCTTTGTACACCAACCGGGTAAAGACACAGTCAAATCCGTCTGCTGCTGAAGGTACAGCTGGGACAGTGAAGCATGACAGAGCCCACCAGTAGCTCTGACTATAGCTCATAGAGCAGTGGAGACGAGTATGCCCCTGACACTTTGGAGGAGAGCGGTTTAGACACCAGTAGTGATGCCCCGTTGCCCACCAGCGTAGCAGAGTGCAGGTACCCAGAGTTGAGTTGTATGTGTAGCCATTCTCGACTTTCTGCTAGCTGTGTTTTAAACACAGAGGGTCGGAGAGATGACGCGGTGTCTGTCCAAAGGCTATCCAGAAACAGTGATGGCTCCACGGCGTATAACAAAAAGCAGTACTGCCTGTACTGTGGGAAGCCCCTCTTAAAAATTGTCCAGCACATGAAACATGTTCACCGCAATGAGACTTAAGTAGCCAGGGCCCTGAAATTCCTGAAGCACTTAAAAGAAAAGTGCATGCAATTGGCACATCTTCACAATAGGGGCAACTTTGCACACAATGCTGAGGCAATGAGGGCAGGCCATGGCGTTCTGGTCCTGTTCAAACTTCCAGACAAAGAGATGGATGCCGAAGGCTTCATGCACTGTGTAGCCTGCCAGGGCTTGGTTGCAAGGAAATACCTGTGGAGACACATGAAGAGATGTAGGCTAAACCGAAGGGGCAACAAGCTCACACCTGGCAAGAATAGAGTTCAGTCACTGTGCGCCTTTGCTCAGCCTGTTCAACCTGACATCAGTGATGTCCTTTGGAAGCTCTTGAGGGACATGACTCAGGATGAAGTATTACTTGCAGTAAAAAATGATCGATGCATCATGCAAATGGGACAACAGCTGTTCAACCGGGTCGAATCAGATGTTGACAGGCACGAGTACATCCATCAGAAGCTTAGAGAAATGGGCAGGCTACTGCTACAGGCCAGAAGAGCTACCCCTTTGGAGAGGATGGAAGACTTTACCGCCCCATCAAACTCTCTGCACGTAGTAGACGTTGTGAAGCTGGTAGCTGGCTATGACGAGGAGACAGGTAAATTTAAGATGCCCTCACTGCCACTCAAGATCAGGCACGGCCTGCAAAAGATAACGAGCATTGTGGAGTGCAGAATCATGATGGAGGGCTGCACTGTTGCGATTAAAAACACACGAAATTTCAGGAAGCTATATGAGGCGAGATGGAACGAATTGATCTCATTGGCTGCCTTGAAAACTCTTAAGGAGTCCAAGTGAAATATGCCTCAGCTCTTACCTTTCACGGAAGATGTGAAAAAGATGCACTTGTACCTCGATGAGAAGCAGCAAGCCTACCGAAGTGGACTAACCACTGAGCCTATGGTTAACCACTGGGCACTACTTGCAAATGTCACTCTGGCACAGGTGACCTTGTTCAATCGAAAAAGGGAAGGGAAAATTTAAAAAAATGTTGCTGACTACCTTCTCCTCAAAAGATACCTTGGATATACAGGAAGATGTGTCCCTAGCGCTTTCCGAGATTGAGAGGAAGCTCTGCCGGCACGTCACCATCCTGCTGACACTAGCCATGCAAGCTGCAATGGAACTTCTCGCAGAAAAGCGTGACAAATGGGGAGTGGATAGCCAAAATGTCTACGTGTTTGCCAGACCAGCTGCCTTGTCACACTTCAAATGCTCTGATTGCATACGACTGTTTGCCCGAGAGTGTGGGTCCAAGCATCTCCACACGCTGTCTTCCACAAAGCTTCGAAAGCACATTGCCACTCTTTCGAAGGTCCTCATCCTAAACGACACAGAACTGGATCAGTTAGCAGACTTCCTTGGGCATGACATCAGGGTGCAGCGGCAGTATTACCGCCTCCCAAAAGGTACCTTGCAACTCGCCAAGATCAGCAAACTGTTCATGGCTCTCGAAAGTGACAGACTGGCCAAATTCAAAGGCAAGAATTTGGACGAGATGCACATTGATCCGGACGGTAAGTAGAAAATCTTGTGTCCGATGTATGCTTTTGACTTTTACCTCGGTCATTTACATATCTGTTTCTTTTCAGAACTGGTCCAGCTACAGAGCGACATGTCAGATGATGAGCAATCCTCCGTGACAGAGGGACAAGTGGCCAATCCTTTAATCGACACTTTCACGTCAGAAGAGAGTCGGTGTATGGACCTGGCAACATGGGACCAGTGTCCAGCCATGGCTTCCACAGGTAGGTGTAGGACACAGTTTTGCTATACAGAAGAACTTTGCCTTCTCTGTATTTTGCAGAGCCATAATGGACCACTCTACTTCCTTTCAGGTTGCAAAGAAGTGCGGAGGAAATCCTGGGACAGAAAAGAGGTCCAGGCTGTGGAGAAACACCTGATGAGGTTCATACATGCATGCCGGGTGCCCGATAAGTGAGACTGTGTTGCGTGCCTCCTGGCTGAACCATCCATACTCAAAGATCAGAACTGGTCGGTGGTGAAATTCTACATAAAGTACTGCATAATAGCTTTAAAGAGGGTTCAAACTTGCTGAAATAATGCAAAGTGGTTGAACAGGACTGTAGCCTCCATGGCTAGGTGTCGGTCTAAGTGGGCATGCGGATGTGGATGTCAGGCGGCCAGAATGCACAAAACTTTACCTACCATTGTTATTATTTGTTAACTTATGTAAGCGGGAATGTGGATGTCCTCAGACAGTCAAAATACATGACACTTTCCCCATCTTGCAGTCCATGTAAGTACTTTATGCAAAGTCAAAGTGTAAATCTCATGTGGTATCTCTGACAAACCACTCCTACACATATCCCTTATGATTGTTTTATCGACAGGACATTAGGAAAGGGGTGTCCCTACATGGGGTGTCCCATGTTACAGACATGGATCCTCACGATACAATAAAAACAAGTGTGTGTGACATATTCTCTGTACAGCGCTGCATAATATGATTGGTGCTATACAGTGGGCAAAGTGCCTATATAGAATTTTGAAGTAAATAGCTGGTAGACTAGGGGCCAGCTAGTTCCTCAGAAGCATTAGGGATTTTGAGAGTGTGAAATATTTTAGAGGATTTTTAATACTGTTTGGTACCATAAAAACATTAAATGTGTCCATCGTCTCTCCTGTGTCCAATTGTCAATTACCTCTATCATGTGTCTCTCTACCTCATGTCTTCTGTGTTCCCACATCTATCACATGTCTCCATTGTGTATTTATATTTTCCCTCATATCTCTTGTTTCTCTTCAATTTTCCAAAATATATCCATTGTTTTTCTTGACCTCTCCATTTGTATTACATGCAGGGTCAGACTGACCCGCGGAGGGGCTGGGGTATTCCCCGATGGGCCCCGACATCTGACGGCTCCGCCCTGTTCCGCTGGTGGGGGAGCAGGTACATTTAGAAAAATACCTCATCGCAGGGGTCGGGGCCCGTCCTTCCTCCTACCTGCTCTGTTCGCACTGAATGTCGGGCGTGACATCATCATGCCACAACCGACATTCAGTAAGGAGTGGCTCAGAGTGGAGCCTACAAGCAAGTCAGAAGAGAAGAAAAGAGATGAAGGAAGCCAATAGAAAGGTAAGTAAAGAAACGGAGACAAGGAGGGAAAGCAGAGTGATGAAGGGTGGGGGAGCAGCATGGCACTGAGTGATGAAGGGGGGGAAGCATCAGGGTACAGAGTGATGAAGTGGGGGGAGGAAAGCAATGTGGCACAGAGTGATGAAGGGGGGAGTAGCATGGCACAGAGTGATGAAGGGGGAGGAAAGCAACATTTCACAGAGTGATGAAGGGGGTGAAAGCAGCATGGCACAGGGTGATGAAGGGAGACCAGGAGAAGGGAGGAGCAAAAGCAGCATTGGTACATTGTAATGAAGGGGGGCCAGGAGATGGGGGGAGCAAAAGTGGCATGGCACAGTTGATGAAGGGGGTCCAGGAGATGGAGGGAGCAAAAGCAGCATGGCACCAAACGATGTAGAGGGACCAGGTGAAGGGGGGGCAGCAACGAGGGCGCAGTGTGATCATAGCTCCCTGCCCTCACACAGACATTACATTGCCACAAGCCCCCTGTGCCATCACACACACACACACACACACACACACACACATTACATTGCCACAATCCCCCTGTGCCATCACACACACACCACACATTACATTGTCACAAGCCCCGTGCCATCACACACACACACACACACACACACACAAAACACATTACATTGTCACAAGCCCCATGCCATCACACACACACACCACACATACATTGCCACAAGCCACCTGTGACATTAAACACACACATTACATTGCCACAAGCACCCTGTGCCATCACACACACACACACTACATTGCCACAAGCCCCCTGTGCCATCACACACGCACACTACAGTGCCACAAGCCCCCTGTGCCATCACACACACATTACTGTGTCCCTTCATCGTCACCACACTGTGCCCCCTTATGATCACACTGCGCCATCCTTGCTGCCCCCCCTCCCTTCACCTGGTATGTGTGTGTGCGATGGCATATGGGGCTTTTGGCAATGTAGTGTGTGTGTGTGTGTGTGTGTGTGTGTGTGTGTGATAGCACAGGGGGCTTGTGGAAATGTAATGTCTGTGTGAGGGCAGGGAGCTTGTGGTAATGTGTGTGTGTGAGAGAGGTAGGTGGTGCTCATTTGTTTGTGGGGAGATGGGGCAATTTAATTTAATAGTGGGGACTATTAATTTAAGATGGGGTGGTTTGGGGCTATTAATTGAATGTGGGGTTGAGTTTGGGGAGAATGAGGTCCATTTACTAAATGTGAATATAAATTATTTAATGGCAGGGATGGTTGCTGGAAATAGGCATATTTATTAACTATAAATACTATTAATTTATTGCTGAGACTGTTTGGAGGGTTTATTTATTAAATGGGAATACTATTACTTTAATTTTGGGGTTGCTTGGAGGGATATAGATCTATTTATTAAATGGGAATACTATTATTTTAATGTTGGAGCTGGAGGAAGGCTTAAGTATTAATCGTGGGTACTATTGATTTAATGCCAGGGCTGGTTGGAATTTTCTAAATGTACCCATTTTTTTTTCCAAAATAGGGCCCTCAACATTGCAGGATCTAGACAAGCTGCAACTAAAGAGACCAGCAGCCACAGGTGGTGAAAGTGACAAGAACAGGTAGGAGAGAGCAGGACAGTCTGCCAAATGTTCTGATTCTAGTGGGACAATCCTGATTTTTGGTGAATGTTTTGCCCAATCTAAGGGGCAGGTCAAGACTGTATACTCTTTATATATACATTGCATTCTTTATATACTACACTATGGTGCTGGCTGTCACTCGTGGGCTTACAACACCCCCTCTAGTGGTTTGGATACGCCTCTCTAATGGATGGCTACACCCCCTCTGGTGGGCTCTACCATTGTATTACCCCTGTGGGCCATTCATGCCCCAGTCCGCCACTGCTTACATGTGACCCTTCTTCTTTCTCTTATCTGTTTATTTTGCCTTCATTCCATATAACCCTCTGTCTTCTTATTCACCTGCTAACTCAGTCCCTTACTCACTACTGCTTGTTTATCTATACCTGTTCCTGCTCCTAATTTAATTGGGTATACTTGTTAAGATGGATCTAAATTGTTTGAAACCATCTATTGTTTAGTATCTTTGTTTGCAAGCATGTGAAATAAAATAATTCTGTTTTGGGAAAAAAATAATTGGGTCTCTATGGGCCTGATGGTGAGTTGGCCAAAAAATAGGTATAATTTGTGCTAAAAACCAAGCCAGGTGTAAAAATGTGATTAAAAAAAGCAATACCATACACATATTAAGATCAGTGCAGGTTGGCACCAGCACCATATGTCCTCGGTTTACATTGAGCTGGATTAAGGTGGGGGGAGGACATAGGGGGCCCCTGGCACCTAAATCCCACTGCCAGAGACAGTTATTAGTCTCATGCCTTTTTAGGTGCATAAGGCTAATATTTCTGTACAGACTCCTTGGAGCGCTCAGACAGTGCCCCATGATGCAGTGGGGAAGTGTAAACAATGTGCAAAGCAATGACACCAAGACTGTGGGGACGGGGCTGCATTGAGACCAAGAAGTTGGTGGAGGGTTGCAATGAGACCAATAGGGGGGTGCAAGGCTCCAAGGAGTTCAATAGGAGGGCTGCAATGAGACCAATAGAAGGGGCTGCAGTAGGACCTATAGGGGTGTGAGTTGCTGCAATGAGACCTACACCTGGATGGGGCTGCAATGACACCTATAGGGGGGCTGTAATGAAAGCATTAGAAACACAATACTGTTTCAAACTGAAATTTGCACAGCATGATAAGCTTCAACTGTATAGAGATAGAACTTTTGTAAAGCAATTTATGCATATATTATTTTCTTTTCTCTTTGGGACATATTTGAAAAATTATATTTATCTAACAAAGATTGTCAAAAATCCATCAGATCTGTCCTAGGGGTAAATGTATCAATCTGCGGGTTCTTCAACACCCGCGTGTTCAGCCTCTTCCGCGATTAAATTTCAAGCGGCGCTGCATTGTAAAGGGAAGTTAACCCTTTACAATGCAGCGCCGCTTGAAATTTAATCGCGGAAGAGGCTGAACACGCGGGTGTTGAAGAACCCGCAGATTGATACATTTACCCCCTGTCTTAATATCAAATGTAATTGATAATTAATAGTTAAAAGCATTTCTAACTGTATCACAGATGTGTGGTAATTCTGTGGTTGCACAGAGAGTGAGTAAATATGTGTGTATAACTCGTGTAAGTGCCCAACACACAAAATGTGCTATTTATTTAAATGGTGCTAACGCCTATGCAAAATAAAATGAAAATATGTGTGAGAACCTCATTGATGTGTGCAGCTGTTGGAGTAAATTGTGTTCCGTGGTCCCCATTGGTTTGTGGTAAACAATCCAGCTTCATTATTTTAACCAGAATATGTTCTTCTGTCTGTTTTCAGAATAATGTTTCAAATAAAGTACAGAACCTGTGCCTAGTGGCTGTCCCATTGGAGGTCCACTTGTTGCTCATCCTGCTATAAACACATACATTAGTTCTATCATGATAACTAGATACATGCACATATGAGAGAGGGATGGAGGGGCAGCAATGAGAAGCACGGGGAGGGCAGCAATGAGAGGCACAGAGAGGGCAGCAATGAGAGGCATGGAGGGGGCAGCAATGAGAAGCACGGGGAGGGCAGCAATGAGAGGCACAGAGAGGGCAGCAATGAGAGGCACGGGGAGGGCAGCAATGAGAGGCACGGGGAGGGCAGCAATGAGAGGCACGGGGAGGGCAGCAATGAAAGGCACGGAGAGGGCAGAAATGAGAGGCACAGAGAGGGCAGCAATGAGAGGCATGGAGAGGGCAGAAATGATAAGCACAGAGAGGGCTGCAATGAGAGGCATGGAGGGGGCTGCAATGAGAGGCACAGAGAGGGCAGCAATGAGAGGCACAGAGGGGACTGCAATGAGAGGCATGGAGGGGGCTGTAAAGAGAGGCACAGAGGGGACTGCAATGAGGGGCATGGAGGGGGCTGCAAAGAGAGGCACAGAGGGGACTGCAATGAGAGGCATGGAGGGGGCTGCAAAGAGAGGCACAGAGGGGACTGCAATGAGAGGCATGGAGAGGGCAGCAATGAGAGGCATGAAGGGGGCTGCAAAGAGAGGCACAGAGGGGACTGCAATGAGAGGCATGGAGAGGGCAGCAATGAGAAGCACGGGGAGGGCAGCAATGAGAGGCATGGAGGGGGCTGCAATGAGAGGCATGGAGGGGGCAGCAATGAGAGGCACAGAGAGGGCAGAAATGAGAAGCACAGAGAGGGCAGCAATGAGAGGCACAGAGAGGACTGCAATGAAAGGCATGGAGGGGGCTGCAATGAGAGGCATGGAGGGGGCTGCAATGAGAGGCATGGAGGGGGCTGCAAAGAGAGGCACAGAGGGGACTGCAATGAGAGGCATGGAGGGGGCTGCAAAGAGAGGCACAGAGGGGACTGCAATGAGAGGCATGGAGGGGGCTGCAAAGAGAGGCACAGAGGGGACTGCAATGAGAGGCATGGAGAGGGCAGCAATAAGAGGCATGGAGGGGGCTGCAATGAGAGGCATGGAGGGGGCAGCAATGAGAGGCACAGAGAGGGCAGCAATGAGAGGCACAGAGGGGACTGCAATGAGGGGCATGGAGGGGGCAGCAATGAGAGGCACAGAGAGGGCTGCAATGAGAGGCATGGAGGGGGCTGCAAAGAGAGAGGCATAGAGATGCATCAATGGCAGAGACATGGAGGGGGCTGCAAGATAGGGGCAGGGAGGGGCACAATGAGAGGCACAGAGAAGGCTGCAATGAGAGGTATGGAGGGGGCAGCAATGAAAGGCACGGAGAGGGCAGCAATGAGAAGCACAGAGAGGGCAGCAATGAGAGGCATGGAGGGGGCTGCAATGAGAGGCACAGAGGGGACTGCAATGAGAGGCATGGAGGGGGCTACAATGAGAGGCATGGAGGGGGCTGCAATGAGAGGCATCTAGGGGGCTGCAAAGAGAGGCACAGAGGGGACTGCAATGAGGGGCATGGAGGGTGCAGCAATGAGAGGCACAGAGAGGGCAGCAATGAGAGGCATGGAGGGGGCTGCAATGAGAGGCATGGAGGGGGCTGCAATGAGAGGCACAGAGGGGACTGCAATGAGAGGCACGGAGGGGGCTGCAATGAGAGGCATGGAGGGGGCTGCAAAGAGAGGCACAGAGGGGACTGCAATGAGGGGCATGGAGGGGGCAGCAATGAGAGGCACAAAGAGGGCAGCAATGAGAGGCATGGAGGGGGCTGCAATGAGAGGCATGGAGGGGGCTGCAATGAGAGGCACTGAGAGGGCAGCAATGAGAGGCATGGAGAGGGCAGCAATGAGAGGCACGGAGAGGGCAGCAATGAGAGGCACGGAGAGGGCAGCAATGAGAGGCATGGAGGGGGCTGCAATGAGAGGCATGGAGGGGGCAGCAATGAGAGGCACAGAGAGGGCTGCAATGAGAGGCATGGAGGGGGCTGCAAAGAGAGAGGCATAGAGATGCATCAATGGCAGAGACATGGAGGGGGCTGCAAGATAGGGGCAGGGAGGGGCACAATGAGAGGCACAGAGAGGGCTGCAATGAGAGGTATGGAGGGGGCAGCAATGAAAGGCACGGAGAGGGCAGCAATGAGAAGCACAGAGAGGGCAGCAATGAGAGGCACAGAGGGGACTGCAATGAGAGGCATGGAGGGGGCAGCAATGAGAGGCACAGAGAGGGCAGCAATGAGAGGCATGGAGGGGGCTGCAATGAGAGGCATGGAGGGGACTGCAATGAGAGGCACAGAGGGGACTGCAATGAGAGGCATGGAGGGGACTACAATGAGAGGCATGGAGGGGGCTGCAATGAGAGGCATGGAGGGGGCTGCAAAGAGAGGCACAGAGGGGACAGCAATGAGGGGCATGGAGGGGGCAGCAATGAGAGGCACAGAGGGGACTGCAATGAGGCATGGAGGGGGCTGCAAAGAGAGGCACAGAGGGGACTGCAATGAGAGGCATGGAGAGGGCAGCAAAGAGAGGCACAGAGGGGACTGCAATGAGAGGCATGGAGGGGGCTGCAAAGAGAGGCACAGAGGGGACTGCAATGAGAGGCATGGAGAGGGCAGCAATGAGAGGCATGGAGGGGGCTGCAAAGAGAGGCACAGAGGGGACTGCAATGAGAGGCATGGAGAGGGCAGCAATGAGAAGCATGGAGGGGGCTGCAATGAGAGGCATGGAGGGGGCAGCAATGAGAGGCACAGAGAGGGCAGAAATGAGAAGCACAGAGAGGGCAGCAATGAGAGGCACAGAGGGGACTGCAATGAAAGGCATGGAGGGGGCTGCAATGAGAGGCATGGAGGGGGCTGCAATGAGAGGCATGGAGGGGGCTGCAAAGAGAGGCACAGAGGGGACTGCAATGAAAGGCATGGAGGGGGCTGCAATGAGAGGCATGGAGGGGACTGCAATGAGAGGCATGGAGGGGGCTGCAATGAGAGGCATGGAGGGGGCTGCAATGAGAGGCATCGAGGGGGCTGCAAAGAGAGGCACATAGGGGACTGCAATGAGGGGCATGGAGGGGGCAGCAATGAGAGGCACAGAGAGGGCAGCAATGAGAGGCATGGAGGGGGCTGCAAAGAGAGAGGCATAGAGATGCATCAATGGCAGAGACATGGAGGGGGCTGCAAGATAAGGGCAGGGAGGGGCACAATGAGAGGCACAGAGAGGGCTGCAATGAGAGGTATGGAGGGGGCAGCAATGAAAGGCACAGAGAGGGCAGCAATGAGAAGCACAGAGAGGGCAGCAATGAGAGGCATGGAGGGGGCTGCAATGAGAGGCATGGAGGGGGCTGCAATGAGAGGCATGGAGGGGGCTGCAATGAGAGGCACAGAGGGGACTGCAATGAGAGGCATGGAGGGGGCTACAATGAGAGGCATGGAGGGGGCTGCAATGAGAGGCATCGAGGGGGCTGCAAAGAGAGGCACAGAGGGGACTGCAATGAGGGGCATGGAGGGGGCAGCAATGAGAGGCACAGAGAGGGCAGCAATGAGTGGCATGGAGGGGGCTGCAATGAGAGGCATGGAGGGGACTGCAATGAGAGGCATGGAGGGGGCAGCAATGAGAGGCACAGAGAGGGCAGCAATGAGAGGCACAGAGGGGACTGCAATGAGGGGCATGGAGGGGGCAGCAATGAGAGGCACAGAGAGGGCTGCAATGAGAGGCATGGAGGGGGCTGCAAAGAGAGAGGCATAGAGATGCATCAATGGCAGAGACATGGAGGGGGCTGCAAGATAGGGGCAGGGAGGGGCACAATGAGAGGCACAGAGAAGGCTGCAATGAGAGGTATGGAGGGGGCAGCAATGAAAGGCACGGAGAGGGCAGCAATGAGAAGCACAGAGAGGGCAGCAATGAGAGGCATGGAGGGGGCTGCAATGAGAGGCACAGAGGGGACTGCAATGAGAGGCATGGAGGGGGCTACAATGAGAGGCATGGAGGGGGCTGCAATGAGAGGCATCTAGGGGGCTGCAAAGAGAGGCACAGAGGGGACTGCAATGAGGGGCATGGAGGGTGCAGCAATGAGAGGCACAGAGAGGGCAGCAATGAGAGGCATGGAGGGGGCTGCAATGAGAGGCATGGAGGGGGCTGCAATGAGAGGCACAGAGGGGACTGCAATGAGAGGCACGGAGGGGGCTGCAATGAGAGGCATGGAGGGGGCTGCAAAGAGAGGCACAGAGGGGACTGCAATGAGGGGCATGGAGGGGGCAGCAATGAGAGGCACAAAGAGGGCAGCAATGAGAGGTATGGAGGGGGCTGCAATGAGAGGCATGGAGGGGGCTGCAATGAGAGGCACTGAGAGGGCAGCAATGAGAGGCATGGAGAGGGCAGCAATGAG
Organism: Mixophyes fleayi; assembly: GCF_038048845.1. Taxonomy (NCBI): domain Eukaryota; kingdom Metazoa; phylum Chordata; class Amphibia; order Anura; family Limnodynastidae; genus Mixophyes; species Mixophyes fleayi. The sequence goes on along the minus strand of NC_134403.1, from coordinate 40,074,122 downwards.
AGGCACGGAGAGGGCAGCAATGAGAGGCACGGAGAGGGCAGCAATGAGAGGCATGGAGGGGGCTGCAATGAGAGGCATGGAGGGGGCAGCAATGAGAGGCACAGAGAGGGCAGCAATGAGAGGCACAGAGGGGACTGCAATGAGGGGCATGGAGGGGGCAGCAATGAGAGGCACAGAGAGGGCTGCAATGAGAGGCATGGAGGGGGCTGCAAAGAGAGAGGCATAGAGATGCATCAATGGCAGAGACATGGAGGGGGCTGCAAGATAGGGGCAGGGAGGGGCACAATGAGAGGCACAGAGAGGGCTGCAATGAGAGGTATGGAGGGGGCAGCAATGAAAGGCACGGAGAGGGCAGCAATGAGAAGCACAGAGAGGGCAGCAATGAGAGGCATGGAGAGGGCTGCAATGAGAGGCATGGAGGGGGCTGCAATGAGAGGCATGGAGGGGGCTGCAATGAGAGGCATGGAGGGGGCTGCAATGAGAGGCACAGAGGGGACTGCAATGAGAGGCATGGAGGGGGCTACAATGAGAGGCATGGAGGGGGCTGCAATGAGAGGCATCGAGGGGCTGCAAAGAGAGGCACAGAGGGGACTGCAATGAGGGGCATGGAGGGGGCAGCAATGAGAGGCACAGAGAGGGCAGCAATGAGAGGCATGGAGGGGGCTGTAATGAGAGGCATGGAGGGGACTGCAATGAGAGGCACAGAGGGGACTGCAATGAGAGGCATGGAGGGGACTACAATGAGAGGCATGGAGGGGGCTGCAATGAGAGGCATGGAGGGGGCTGCAAAGAGAGGCACAGAGGGGACAGCAATGAGGGGCATGGAGGGGGCAGCAATGAGAGGCACAGAGGGGACTGCAATGAGGCATGGAGGGGGCTGCAAAGAGAGGCACAGAGGGGACTGCAATGAGAGGCATGGAGAGGGCAGCAAAGAGAGGCACAGAGGGGACTGCAATGAGAGGCATGGAGGGGGCTGCAAAGAGAGGCACAGAGGGGACTGCAATGAGAGGCATGGAGAGGGCAGCAATGAGAGGCATGGAGGGGGCTGCAAAGAGAGGCACAGAGGGGACTGCAATGAGAGGCATGGAGAGGGCAGCAATGAGAAGCATGGAGGGGGCTGCAATGAGAGGCATGGAGGGGGCAGCAATGAGAGGCACAGAGAGGGCAGAAATGAGAAGCACAGAGAGGGCAGCAATGAGAGGCACAGAGGGGACTGCAATGAAAGGCATGGAGGGGGCTGCAATGAGAGGCATGGAGGGGGCTGCAATGAGAGGCATGGAGGGGGCTGCAAAGAGAGGCACAGAGGGGACTGCAATGAAAGGCATGGAGGGGGCTGCAATGAGAGGCATGGAGGGGACTGCAATGAGAGGCATGGAGAGGGCAGCAATGAGAAGCATGGAGGGGGCTGCAATGAGAGGCGTGGAGGGGGCAGCAATGAGAGGCACAGAGAGGGCAGAAATGAGAAGCACAGAGAGGGCAGCAATGAGAGGCACAGAGGGGACTGCAATGAAAGGCATGGAGGGGGCTGCAATGAGAGGCATGGAGGGGGCTGCAATGATAGGCATGGAGGGGGCTGCAAAGAGAGGCACAGAGAGGGCTGCAATGAGAGGCATGGAGGGGGCTGCAAAGAGAGAGGCATAGAGATGCATCAATGGCAGAGACATGGAGGGGGCTGCAAGATAGGGGCAGGGAGGGGCACAATGAGAGGCACAGAGAGGGCTGCAATGAGAGGTATGGAGGGGGCAGCAATGAAAGGCACGGAGAGGGCAGCAATGAGAAGCACAGAGAGGGCAGCAATGAGAGGCATGGAGGGGGCTGCAATGAGAGGCATGGAGGGGGCTGCAATGAGAGGCATGGAGGGGGCTGCAATGAGAGGCACAGAGGGGACTGCAATGAGAGGCATGGAGGGGGCTACAATGAGAGGCATGGAGGGGGCTGCAATGAGAGGCATCGAGGGGGCTGCAAAGAGAGGCACAGAGGGGACTGCAATGAGGGGCATGGAGGGGGCAGCAATGAGAGGCACAGAGAGGGCAGCAATGAGTGGCATGGAGGGGGCTGCAATGAGAGGCATGGAGGGGACTGCAATGAGAGGCACAGAGGGGACTGCAATGAGAGGCATGGAGGGGACTACAATGAGAGGCATGGAGGGGGCTGCAATGAGAGGCATGGAGGGGGCTGCAAAGAGAGGCACAGAGGGGACAGCAATGAGGGGCATGGAGGGGGCTGCAAAGAGAGGCACAGAGGGGACTGCAATGAGAGGCATGGAGAGGGCAGCAATGAGAAGCACGGGGAGTACAGCAATGAGAGGCATGGAGGGGGCTGCAATGAGAGGCATGGAGGGGGCAGCAATGAGAGGCACAGAGAGGGCAGAAATGAGAAGCACAGAGAGGGCAGCAATGAGAGGCACAGAGAGGACTGCAATGAAAGGCATGGAGGGGGCTGCAATGAAAGTCATGGAGGGGGCTGCAATGAGAGGCATGGAGGGGGCTGCAAAGAGAGGCACAGAGGGGACTGCAATGAGAGGCATGGAGGGGGCTGCAAAGAGAGGCACAGAGGGGACTGCAATGAGAGGCATGGAGGGGGCTGCAAAGAGAGGCACAGAGGGGACTGCAATGAGAGGCATGGAGAGGGCAGCAATAAGAGGCATGGAGGGGGCTGCAATGAGAGGCATGGAGGGGGCAGCAATGAGAGGCACAGAAAGGGCAGCAATGAGAGGCACAGAGGGGACTGCAATGAGGGGCATGGAGGGGGCAGCAATGAGAGGCACAGAGAGGGCTGCAATGAGAGGCATGGAGGGGGCTGCAAAGAGAGAGGCATAGAGATGCATCAATGGCAGAGACATGGAGGGGGCTGCAAGATAGGGGCAGGGAGGGGCACAATGAGAGGCACAGAGAAGGCTGCAATGAGAGGTATGGAGGGGGCAGCAATGAAAGGCACGGAGAGGGCAGCAATGAGAAGCACAGAGAGGGCAGCAATGAGAGGCATGGAGGGGGCTGCAATGAGAGGCACAGAGGGGACTGCAATGAGAGGCATGGAGGGGGCTACAATGAGAGGCATGGAGGGGGCTGCAATGAGAGGCATCTAGGGGGCTGCAAAGAGAGGCACAGAGGGGACTGCAATGAGGGGCATGGAGGGTGCAGCAATGAGAGGCACAGAGAGGGCAGCAATGAGAGGCATGGAGGGGGCTGCAATGAGAGGCATGGAGGGGGCTGCAATGAGAGGCACAGAGGGGACTGCAATGAGAGGCACGGAGGGGGCTGCAATGAGAGGCATGGAGGGGGCTGCAAAGAGAGGCACAGAGGGGACTGCAATGAGGGGCATGGAGGGGGCAACAATGAGAGGCACAAAGAGGGCAGCAATGAGAGGCATGGAGGGGGCTGCAATGAGAGGCATGGAGGGGGCTGCAATGAGAGGCACTGAGAGGGCAGCAATGAGAGGCATGGAGAGGGCAGCAATGAGAGGCACGGAGAGGGCAGCAATGAGAGGCACGGAGAGGGCAGCAATGAGAGGCATGGAGGGGGCTGCAATGAGAGGCATGGAGGGGGCAGCAATGAGAGGCACAGAGAGGGCAGCAATGAGAGGCACAGAGGGGACTGCAATGAGGGGCATGGAGGGGGCAGCAATGAGAGGCACAGAGAGGGCTGCAATGAGAGGCATGGAGGGGGCTGCAAAGAGAGAGGCATAGAGATGCATCAATGGCAGAGACATGGAGGGGGCTGCAAGATAGGGGCAGGGAGGGGCACAATGAGAGGCACAGAGAGGGCTGCAATGAGAGGTATGGAGGGGGCAGCAATGAAAGGCACGGAGAGGGCAGCAATGAGAAGCACAGAGAGGGCAGCAATGAGAGGCATGGAGGGGGCTGCAATGAGAGGCATGGAGGGGGCTGCAATGAGAGGCATGGAGGGGGCTGCAATGAGAGGCATGGAGGGGGCTGCAATGAGAGGCACAGAGGGGACTGCAATGAGAGGCATGGAGGGGGCTACAATGAGAGGCATGGAGGGGGCTGCAATGAGAGGCATCGAGGGGCTGCAAAGAGAGGCACAGAGGGGACTGCAATGAGGGGCATGGAGGGGGCAGCAATGAGAGGCACAGAGAGGGCAGCAATGAGAGGCATGGAGGGGGCTGCAATGAGAGGCATGGAGGGGACTGCAATGAGAGGCACAGAGGGGACTGCAATGAGAGGCATGGAGGGGGCTGCAAAGAGAGGCACAGAGGGGACTGCAATGAGAGGCATGGAGAGGGCAGCAATGAGAGGCATGGAGGGGGCTGCAAAGAGAGGCACAGAGGGGACTGCAATGAGAGGCATGGAGAGGGCAGCAATGAGAAGCATGGAGGGGGCTGCAATGAGAGGCATGGAGGGGGCAGCAATGAGAGGCACAGAGAGGGCAGAAATGAGAAGCACAGAGAGGGCAGCAATGAGAGGCACAGAGGGGACTGCAATGAAAGGCATGGAGGGGGCTGCAATGAGAGTCATGGAGGGGGCTGCAATGAGAGGCATGGAGGGGGCTGCAAAGAGAGGCACAGAGGGGACTGCAATGAAAGGCATGGAGGGGGCTGCAATGAGAGGCATGGAGGGGACTGCAATGAGAGGCATGGAGAGGGCAGCAATGAGAAGCATGGAGGGGGCTGCAATGAGAGGCGTGGAGGGGGCAGCAATGAGAGGCACAGAGAGGGCAGAAATGAGAAGCACAGAGAGGGCAGCAATGAGAGGCACAGAGGGGACTGCAATGAAAGGCATGGAGGGGGCTGCAATGAGAGGCATGGAGGGGGCTGCAATGAGAGGCATGGAGGGGGCTGCAAAGAGAGGCACAGAGAGGGCTGCAATGAGAGGCATGGAGGGGGCTGCAAAGAGAGAGGCATAGAGATGCATCAATGGCAGAGACATGGAGGGGGCTGCAAGATAGGGGCAGGGAGGGGCACAATGAGAGGCACAGAGGGGGCTGCAATGAGAGGCATGGAGGGGGCAGCAATGAGAGGCACAGAGAGGGCAGCAATGAGAGGCACAGAGGGGACTGCAATGAGGGGCATGGAGGGGGCAGCAATGAGAGGCACAGAGAGGGCTGCAATGAGAGGCATGGAGGGGGCTGCAAAGAGAGAGGCATAGAGATGCATCAATGGCAGAGACATGGAGGGGGCTGCAAGATAGGGGCAGGGAGGGGCACAATGAGAGGCACAGAGAGGGCTGCAATGAGAGGTATGGAGGGGGCAGCAATGAAAGGCACGGAGAGGGCAGCAATGAGAAGCACAGAGAGGGCAGCAATGAGAGGCATGGAGGGGGCTGCAATGAGAGGCATGGAGGGGGCTGCAATGAGAGGCATGGAGGGGGCTGCAATGAGAGGCATGGAGGGGGCTGCAATGAGAGGCACAGAGGGGACTGCAATGAGAGGCATGGAGGGGGCTACAATGAGAGGCATGGAGGGGGCTGCAATGAGAGGCATCGAGGGGCTGCAAAGAGAGGCACAGAGGGGACTGCAATGAGGGGCATGGAGGGGGCAGCAATGAGAGGCACAGAGAGGGCAGCAATGAGAGGCATGGAGGGGGCTGCAATGAGAGGCATGGAGGGGACTGCAATGAGAGGCACAGAGGGGACTGCAATGAGAGGCATGGAGGGGACTACAATGAGAGGCATGGAGGGGGCTGCAATGAGAGGCATGGAGGGGGCTGCAAAGAGAGGCACAGAGGGGACAGCAATGAGGGGCATGGAGGGGGCAGCAATGAGAGGCACAGAGGGGACTGCAATGAGGCATGGAGGGGGCTGCAAAGAGAGGTACAGAGGGGACTGCAATGAGAGGCATGGAGAGGGCAGCAAAGAGAGGCACAGAGGGGACTGCAATGAGAGGCATGGAGGGGGCTGCAAAGAGAGGCACAGAGGGGACTGCAATGAGAGGCATGGAGAGGGCAGCAATGAGAGGCATGGAGGGGGCTGCAAAGTGAGGCACAGAGGGGACTGCAATGAGAGGCATGGAGAGGGCAGCAATGAGAAGCATGGAGGGGGCTGCAATGAGAGGCATGGAGGGGGCAGCAATGAGAGGCACAGAGAGGGCAGAAATGAGAAGCACAGAGAGGGCAGCAATGAGAGGCACAGAGGGGACTGCAATGAAAGGCATGGAGGGGGCTGCAATGAGAGGCATGGAGGGGGCTGCAATGAGAGGCATGGAGGGGGCTGCAAAGAGAGGCACAGAGGGGACTGCAATGAAAGGCATGGAGGGGGCTGCAATGAGAGGCATGGAGGGGACTGCAATGAGAGGCATGGAGAGGGCAGCAATGAGAAGCATGGAGGGGGCTGCAATGAGAGGCGTGGAGGGGGCAGCAATGAGAGGCACAGAGAGGGCAGAAATGAGAAGCACAGAGAGGGCAGCAATGAGAGGCACAGAGGGGACTGCAATGAAAGGCATGGAGGGGGCTGCAATGAGAGGCATGGAGGGGGCTGCAATGAGAGGCATGGAGGGGGCTGCAAAGAGAGGCACAGAGAGGGCTGCAATGAGAGGCATGGAGGGGGCTGCAAAGAGAGAGGCATAGAGATGCATCAATGGCAGAGACATGGAGGGGGCTGCAAGATAGGGGCAGGGAGGGGCACAATGAGAGGCACAGAGAGGGCTGCAATGAGAGGTATGGAGGGGGCAGCAATGAAAGGCACGGAGAGGGCAGCAATGAGAAGCACAGAGAGGGCAGCAATGAGAGGCATGGAGGGGGCTGCAATGAGAGGCATGGAGGGGGCTGCAATGAGAGGCATGGAGGGGGCTGCAATGAGAGGCATGGAGGGGGCTGCAATGAGAGGCACAGAGGGGACTGCAATGAGAGGCATGGAGGGGGCTACAATGAGAGGCATGGAGGGGGCTGCAATGAGAGGCATCGAGGGGGCTGCAAAGAGAGGCACAGAGGGGACTGCAATGAGGGGCATGGAGGGGGCAGCAATGAGAGGCACAGAGAGGGCAGCAATGAGTGGCATGGAGGGGGCTGCAATGAGAGGCATGGAGGGGACTGCAATGAGAGGCACAGAGGGGACTGCAATGAGAGGCATGGAGGGGACTACAATGAGAGGCATGGAGGGGGCTGCAATGAGAGGCATGGAGGGGGCTGCAAAGAGAGGCACAGAGGGGACAGCAATGAGGGGCATGGAGGGGGCAGCAATGAGAGGCACAGAGGGGACTGCAATGAGAGGCATGGAGGGGGCTGCAAAGAGAGGCACAGAGGGGACTGCAATGAGAGGCATGGAGAGGGCAGCAAAGAGAGGCACAGAGGGGACTGCAATGAGAGGCATGGAGGGGGCTGCAAAGAGAGGCACAGAGGGGACTGCAATGAGAGGCATGGAGAGGGCAGCAATGAGAGGCATGGAGGGGGCTGCAAAGAGAGGCATGGAGAGGGCAGCAATGAGAAGCATGGAGGGGGCTGCAATGAGAGGCATGGAGGGGGCAGCAATGAGAGGCACAGAGAGGGCAGAAATGAGAAGCACAGAGAGGGCAGCAATGAGAAGCACAGAGAGGGCAGCAATGAGAGGCACAGAGGGGACTGCAATGAGAGGCATGGAGGGGGCTGCAATGAGAGGCATGGAGGGGGCTGCAAAGAGAGGCACAGAGGGGACTGCAATGAAAGGCATGGAGTGGGCTGCAATGAGAGGCATGGAGGGGACTGCAATGAGAGGCATGGAGAGGGCAGCAATGAGAAGCACAGAGAGGGCAGCAATGAGAGGCACAGAGGGGACTGCAATGAGAGGCATGGAGGGGGCTGCAATGAGAGGCATGGAGGGGGCTGCAAAGAGAGGCACAGAGGGGACTGCAATGAAAGGCATGGAGGGGGCTGCAATGAGAGGCATGGAGGGGACTGCAATGAGAGGCATGGAGAGGGCAGCAATGAGAAGCATGGAGGGGGCTGCAATGAGAGGCATGGAGGGGGCAGCAATGAGAGGCACAGAGAGGGCAGAAATGAGAAGCACAGAGAGGGCAGCAATGAGAGGCACAGAGGGGACTGCAATGAAAGGCATGGAGGGGGCTGCAATGAGAGGCATGGAGGGGGCTGCAATGAAAGGCATGGAGGGGGCTGCAAAGAGAGGCACAGAGAGGGCTGCAATGAGAGGCATGGAGGGGGCTGCAAAGAGAGAGGCATAGAGATGCATCAATGGCAGAGACATGGAGGGGGCTGCAAGATAGGGGCAGGGAGGGGCACAATGAGAGGCACAGAGAGGGCTGCAATGAGAGGTATGGAGGGGGCAGCAATGAAAGGCACGGAGAGGGCAGCAATGAGAAGCACAGAGAGGGCAGCAATGAGAGGCATGGAGGGGGCTGCAATGAGAGGCATGGAGGGGGCTGCAATGAGAGGCATGGAGGGGGGTGCAATGAGAGGCACAGAGGGGACTGCATTGAGAGGCATGGAGGGGGCTACAATGAGAGGCATGGAGGGGGCTGCAATAAAAGGCATCGAGGGGGCTGCAAAGAGAGGCACAGAGGGGACTGCAATGAGGGGCATGGAGGGGGCAGCAATGAGAGGCACAGAGAGGGCAGCAATGAGAGGCATGGAGGGGGCTGCAATGAGAGGCATGGAGGGGACTGCAATGAGAGGCACAGAGGGGACTGCAATGAGAGGCACAGAGGGGACTGCAATGAGAGGCATGGAGGGGGCTGCAATGAGAGGCATGGAGGGGGCTGCAAAGAGAGGCACAGAGGGGACAGCAATGAGGGGCATGGAGGGGGCAGCAATGAGAGGCACAGAGGGGACTGCAATGAGAGGCATGGAGGGGGCTGCAAAGAGAGGCACAGAGGGGACTGCAATGAGAGGCATGGAGAGGGCAGCAAAGAGAGGCACAGAGGGGACTGCAATGAGAGGCATGGAGGGGGCTGCAAAGAGAGGCACAGAGGGGACTGCAATGAAAGGAATGGAGGGGGCTGCAATGAGAGGCATGGAGGGGACTGCAATGAGAGGCATGGAGAGGGCAGCAATGAGAAGCACAGAGAGGGCAGCAATGAGAGGCACAGAGGGGACTGCAATGAGAGGCATGGAGGGGGCTGCAATGAGAGGCATGGAGGGGGCTGCAAAGAGAGGCACAGAGGGGACTGCAATGAAAGACATGGAGGGGGCTGCAATGAGAGGCATGGAGGGGACTGCAATGAGAGGCATGGAGAGGGCAGCAATGAGAAGCATGGAGGGGGCTGCAATGAGAGGCATGGAGGGGGCTGCAATGAGAGGCATGGAGGGGACTGCAATGAGAGGCACAGAGGGGACTGCAATGAGAGGCACAGAGGGGACTGCAATGAGAGGCATGGAGGGGGCTGCAATGAGAGGCATGGAGGGGGCTGCAAAGAGAGGCACAGAGGGGACAGCAATGAGGGGCATGGAGGGGGCAGCAATGAGAGGCACAGAGGGGACTGCAATGAGAGGCATGGAGGGGGCTGCAAAGAGAGGCACAGAGGGGACTGCAATGAGAGGCATGGAGAGGGCAGCAAAGAGAGGCACAGAGGGGACTGCAATGAGAGGCATGGAGGGGGCTGCAAAGAGAGGCACAGAGGGGACTGCAATGAAAGGAATGGAGGGGGCTGCAATGAGAGGCATGGAGGGGACTGCAATGAGAGGCATGGAGAGGGCAGCAATGAGAAGCACAGAGAGGGCAGCAATGAGAGGCACAGAGGGGACTGCAATGAGAGGCATGGAGGGGGCTGCAATGAGAGGCATGGAGGGGGCTGCAAAGAGAGGCACAGAGGGGACTGCAATGAAAGACATGGAGGGGGCTGCAATGAGAGGCATGGAGGGGACTGCAATGAGAGGCATGGAGAGGGCAGCAATGAGAAGCATGGAGGGGGCTGCAATGAGAGGCATGGAGGGGGCAGCAATGAGAGGCACAGAGAGGGCAGAAATGAGAAGCACAGAGAGGGCAGCAATGAGAGGCACAAAGGGGACTGCAATGAAAGGCATGGAGGGGGCTGCAATGAGAGGCATGGAGGGGGCTGCAATGAGAGGCATGGAGGGGGCTGCAAAGAGAGGCACAGAGAGGGCTGCAATGAGAGGCATGGAGGGGGCTGCAAAGAGAGAGGCATAGAGATGCATCAATGGCAGAGACATGGAGGGGGCTGCAAGATAGGGGCAGGGAGGGGCACAATGAGAGGCACAGAGAGGGCTGCAATGAGAGGTATGGAGGGGGCAGCAATTAAAGGCACGGAGAGGGCAGCAATGAGAAGCACAGAGAGGGCAGCAATGAGAGGCATGGAGGGGGCTGCAATGAGAGGCATGGAGGGGGCTGCAATGAGAGGCATGGAGGGGGCTGCAATGAGAGGCACAGAGGGGACTGCAATGAGAGGCATGGAGGGGGCTACAATGAGAGGCATGGAGGGGGCTGCAATGAGAGGCATCGAGGGGGCTGCAAAGAGAGGCACAGAGGGGACTGCAATGAGGGGCATGGAGGGGGCAGCAATGAGAGGCACAGAGAGGGCAGCAATGAGAGGGATGGAGGGGGCTGCAATGAGAGGCATGGAGGGGACTGCAATGAGAGGCACAGAGGGGACTGCAATGAGAGGCATGGAGGGGACTGCAATGAGAGGCATGGAGGGTGCTGCAATGAGAGGCATGGAGGGGGCTGCAATGAGAGGCACGGAGGGAACAGCAATGAGGGGCATGGAGGGGGCAGCAATGAGAGGCACAGAGGGGACTGCAATGAGAGGCATGGAGGGGGCTGCAAAGAGAGGCACAGAGGGGACTGCAATGAGAGGCATGGAGAGGGCAGCAAAGAGAGGCACAGAGGGGACTGCAATGAGAGGCATGGAGGGGGCTGCAAAGAGAGGCACAGAGGGGACTGCAATGAGAGGCATGGAGAGGGCAGCAATGAGAGGCATGGAGGGGGCTGCAAAGAGAGGCACAGAGGGGACTGCAATGAGAGGCATGGAGAGGGCAGCAATGAGAAGCATGGAGGGGGCTGCAATGAGAGGCATGGAGGGGGCAGCAATGAGAGGCACAGAGAGGGCAGAAATGAGAAGCAGAGAGAGGGCAGCAATGAGAGGCACAGAGGGGACTGCAATGAAAGGCATGGAGGGGGCTGCAATGAGAGGCATGGAGGGGGCTGCAATGAGAGGCATGGAGGGGGCTGCAAAGAGAGGCACAGAGGGGACTGCAATGAGAGGCATGGAGGGGGCTGCAAAGAGAGGCACAGAGGGGACTGCAATGAGAGGCATGGAGGGGGCTGCAAAGAGAGGCACAGAGGGGACTGCAATGAGAGGCATGGAGAGGGCAGCAATGAGAGGCACGGAGGGGGCTGCAATGAGAGGCATGGAGGGGGCAGCAATGAGAGGCACAGAGAGGGCAGCAATGAGAGGCACAGAGGGGACTGCAATGAGGGGCATGGAGGGGGCAGCAATGAGAGGCACAGAGAGGGCTGCAATGAGAGGCATGGAGGGGGCTGCAAAGAGAGAGGCATAGAGATGCATCAATGGCAGAGACATGGAGGGGGCTGCAAGATAGGGGCAGGGAGGGGCACAATGAGAGGCACAGAGAGGGCTGCAATGAGAGGTATGGAGGGGGCAGCAATGAAAGGCACGGAGAGGGCAGCAATGAGAAGCACAGAGAGGGCAGCAATGAGAGGCATGGAGGGGGCTGCAATGAGAGGCATGGAGGGGGCTGCAATGAGAGGCATGGAGGGGGCTGCAATGAGAGGCACAGAGGGGACTGCAATGAGAGGCATGGAGGGGGCTACAATGAGAGGCATGGAGGGGGCTGCAATGAGAGGCATCTAGGGGGCTGCAAAGAGAGGCACAGAGGGGACTGCAATGAGGGGCATGGAGGGGGCAGCAATGAGAGGCACAGAGAGGGCAGCAATGAGAGGCATGGAGGGGGCTGCAATGAGAGGCATGGAGGGGACTGCAATGAGAGGCACAGAGGGGACTGCAATGAGAGGCATAGAGGGGGCTGCAATGAGAGGCATGGAGGGGGCTGCAAAGAGAGGCACAGAGGGGACTGCAATGAGGGGCATGGAGGGGGCAGCAATGAGAGGCACAGAGAGGGCAGCAATGAGAGGCATGGAGGGGGCTGCAATGAGAGGCATGGAGGGGACTGCAATGAGAGGCACAGAGGGGACTGCAATGAGAGGCATGGAGGGGGCTGCAATGAGAGGCATGGAGGGGGCTGCAAAGAGAGGCACAGAGGGGACTGCAATGAGGGGCATGGAGGGGGCAGCAATGAGAGGCACAGAGAGGGCAGCAATGAGAGGCATGGAGGGGGCTGCAATGAGAGGCATGGAGGGGGCTGCAATGAGAGGCATGGAGGGGGCTGCAATGAGAGGCACTGAGAGGGCAGCAATGAGAGGCATGGAGAGGGCAGCAATGAGAGGCACGGAGAGGGCAGCAATGAGAGGCATGGAGGGGGCAGCAATGAGAGGCACAGAGAGGGCAGCAATGAGAGGCACAGAGGGGACTGCAATGAGGGGCATGGAGGGGGCAGCAATGAGAGGCACAGAGAGGGCTGCAATGAGAGGCATGGAGGGGGCTGCAAAGAGAGAGGCATGGAGGGGGCAGCAATGAGAGGCACAGAGAGGGCTGCAATGAGAGGCATGGAGGGGCACAATGAGAGGCACAGAGAGGGCTGCAATGAGAGGTATGGAGGGGGCAGCAATGAAAGGCACGGAGAGGGCAGCAATGAGAAGCACAGAGAGGGCAGCAATGAGAGGCATGGAGGGGGCTGCAATGAGAGGCATGGAGGGGGCTGCAATGAGAGGCATGGAGGGGGCTGCAATGAGAGGCACAGAGGGGACTGCAATGAGAGGCATGGAGGGGGCTACAATGAGAGGCATGGAGGGGGCTGCAATGAGAGGCATCGAGGGACGTGCAAAGAGAGGCACAGAGGGGACTGCAATGAGGGGCATGGAGGGGGCAGCAATGAGAGGCACAGAGAGGGCAGCAATGAGAGGCATGGAGGGGGCTGCAATGAGAGGCATGGAGGGGACTGCAATGAGAGGCACAGAGGGGACTGCAATGAGAGGCATGGAGGGGACTGCAATGAGAGGCATGGAGGGGGCTGCAATGAGAGGCATGGAGGGGGCTGCAAAGAGAGGCACAGAGGGGACAGCAATGAGGGGCATGGAGGGGGCAGCAATGAGAGGCACAGAGAGGCAGCAATGAGAGGCACGGAGAGGGCAGCAATGAGAGGCACAGAGAGGGCTGCAATGAGAGGTATGGAGGGGGCTGCAATGAGAGGCATGAAGGGGGCTGCAATGAAAGAGGCATGGAGGGGGCTGCAATGAAAGAGGCATGGAAGTGGAATGAGAGAGCCATGGAGGGGGAATGTGAGAGAAATGGAGGGGGAATGAGAGAGGCATGAAAGGGGAATTAGAGAGACATGAAGGGGGAATTAGAGAGACATGGAGTGGGAATGAGAGAGACATAGAGGGAGAATGAAAGAGACATGGAACGTGAATAAGAGAGACATGGAGGGGGAATGAGATATATATGTAACAATAACACAGCTTTTCTCTCTTGTGAATGATGAAACTATTACTCAACTACATCAGCCCCTATATATTTATTCATTAAATGAAATGAGCTCCAGCTGCAGCAATTCTAATTAATTAATGGAACTGAAACCCAAGTTTTCAATAAAGACTTCCACTCCAATCGCAATCCATGTTTTCCAATTGGAATTTTGGTGTGAAACAAAAACCTTTTTCATCTAGATACAAAGTATCTTTTGAACACAACTTTCATCTATTGCAGTCCATATCCACATATCAAGGAATCTAATTTATTTTATGAGTGGACACAAGATTTACACTTGTGAGTGCATTTTAGTTTTCCATTTATGTTTTTTTTATAGTTGCCACATTATTATTACCTTTTGTCTAAGGAAAAAAGATATTCTTTTTATTTATTTTTTTATTGAAAGCCCGGGATTGTGCTTTTGGACACCAAGTGCAAAAAAAGTGGCAAAATACAAAAATGTGCACAGGGTGTGGAACTTCGAGCCTATATCAAAAGAGGAAGGTATCACACGTTGAACCAACCGGCTTGCTTACCAGATCTAAGGGCACTCACCTGGCCTCCTCCTTCGGTCCTGTGGCACTGATGAGCCGCGTCTTTTTTGACTGTGGGCGCCATCTTGAATTCAGGTCTGCGGGTCCTTTGGTTTTCAGCAATAGGCTGATTAATTATTACTCCTGCTCATCACCTCCAGCTATTTAAGGCACCTGGACCCTTCCAGAGAGTGCCAGATATTCATGTCCTGTGACCTGAGTAGTTGCTGGATTGTTTGGCTCCCTGTGCTTCTGTATCCTGGTGTCCTGCCTAGTCCCACCTAGTTTTGTGACAGGAGGGCCCATTTATCACCGACCTTGAAGACTAAAAGGTCCCTTAGGGGGTAGAGGTCTGCAGACCCTCCTTCGCTTCGCTGCCCTGGGTTCTGCTGAACCAAAACTTCTGCCCCTCCCCTCTGAAAGGGGTCAATCAGAGGGTTCACAGCTGTGGGAGCCTCAGGGCCACATCACCAGCCCTAGATCGTCGGGAGGAGCCCAATAGGGCCATCCTCAACCGCCAGTCCGTGACAAAGAACAAAAAGTGGAGGCGTCAAACAAGAAGTGAATAAATAAGTAAGTAAGTATGACCCCAGCCTAATGGACGGGCTATCATAAAGATGTTCTTTATATTATCCACCTAATCTGATTCACACAGTCTTATTAAATGCCAGTGGGTAACTGAAATTTGATTGGTCCCAATGGTCCCACCCCACTTTATAGACACATGGGGGAGAAAGCTATTAAAAGCACTGGCTCAGACATTCTCATTTAGCATCAATAAATGCCAAAGTATGTCAGGGAGGAAGTATGATCTGTGTCTCCAGCTGGAAGAAATTTATACAAGATATATTAGGTGGTGGAAGGGGCGTGCAGGACATTATGTGACGTGTATACATCCCACAATGCACTTCTCTCTATCCGCACGCTGCTTGACAGGCCCTTATTTATTGAGCTGCATTCTTCCATAATACATTTGACTGACGTTTACGAGCCTGTTAAATTGAATATGCTAGAAAGTATGCATCAACGTGCAGTCTTACATAGAGGGGTTCCTGTGAGTGTTACTATGCAATTCAGCCCTGCTCTGGCAGTGAAATAGTTAGTCTGGGCTGGTTGAAGTAAACATTTCAATGATAATATATGACATTGTTTTTCTTAATAGTTGTAGGGTAGTTAGTAGTTTTAATGAATATAGGATAAAGATATATATATAAAATGTAGGTATAACTTTATGCTTCTGAAACTTCCTCTAATACCAAACCAATTTAAATTCTTCATTGTTTTGAAACACTTCACTTTACACTTTATAATGTATGTTTAAGTAAATAATAGCAATGCCACTAATCTATTTATTATTTATTTTGTGTGCATTGAACTATTATACCTGTATATTCCTCTGAACATGATATAGGGGCAGATTTATCATAGAGCAAAAGCCAAATTGCCAACAATAGTTTTTTTTGGGTTTCGCCCTATACATCAAAGGGTTACCACGGGTGATAACACTGCTATGGATAATTAACTTATAAAGGCTCAATGCCTGTTCTATGACCGTCTAGGGCGATAGCAAATCTGAACCATTAAAAAAATGCTTTATTGCTTTAAGGTACAAGAGTTTTGAAATATTTTTTCATTTATATCAACATTTTTTCATCCTATTTTTAACTAAATGGAACTTAAAGCGCAACTCAAGGCTCTCAGATCCACTGCTCATATGCAAACCGGTTTAAAAGGATTACGAAAGTGCACAATTGCAAAGCCTGGCCTGTTAAAGTGGTAAGTTAATCAGCCTGTTTACCACCATCAGGTAACTAATGATAAATAGTCCTATAGTGCATTATGATATATATATATATATATATATATATATATATATATATATATATATACTCACATGTAATTCTACTGACTGGCATTGCAGTCAGTCTGTCTAATCCTAAAATGACTGCACACATAGGACAGTAGCTTATATTATGATATATCTTAACTGTTAGAGCATTGAATCCTTTACATTTATGTACATATGTATTTACATTTTACAAGTTGCCTCTTCATAGTGGATCAACATGTCATTTAGGGTTATTACTCCTCTAAAGACACAGAAATCATTCTGTTCCTATCAAAACTGTCCTTCATCATCATCATCATTTATTTATATAGCGCCACTAATTCCGCAGCGCTGTACAGAGAACTCATTCACATCAGTCCCTGCCCCATTGGGGCTTACAGTCTTAATTCCCTAATTGAATGTGATATATATATTTCCCATTAAGTTTCCAAATGAATCAGCCTGGGCTTTAAATAACCAACCCTTCATCATTCATTTCTTCATTCATCCCAGATTACTGCAAATTACAAAAAAATAAGTTGGGAAAACACAAGTAGAACATTATGTTCTGGGTGAATGAGATCCATTGAATTTCCAGATGAATAGACCTGGGCTACGTTTAAGAACAGTCGTTACTTACTTCAGTTTAGGTTGTTGTAAATGAAAAATAAGTGAGAAGAATACAAGCAATGCATTGTATTTCAGGCGAATGGGTCATGTGGGAGGGTATTGTCATGTGAAATCACTCAGTATCGCCTGTCACCAGTAATGTAGGGAGAGATCATCATTTTTAATCCCTATTTTCCTAACTGGCCTCTCCTTATTTGTTTTCTGTAGTGTAACCTTTCCTTCCCCTAATTACCACTTGCTCTTATGCAATCTCTCTCTCTCTACTGGCCACAGTTGACTATGTTGACCACTTGAATCATATTTGTTTAACAAACATTTCAGTATCTATTTTCATTCCTCAGTGGTCCCTAAAACAAGGATCCAGCCTACAGAATACCCCCAAAAGATATATTCTCCAAGCGACTATGGTAGAACAAGTATAGAACTCCGTTGGCATTGAGTTAAGGTTATCATGCTAAACGCATTAAGGGTAGTAGCTTTAGCACGTAAGGTGTAAATTGCATTACCCTTAAATCTCATCATGACAAGCAGCTAAATTAAATACACTGGTATCAAGTGTCCACTAGAAGCTGAGTCAATATATATCATAGTCTGCTGCATTACACAACTTTGGTGCCTTGAGTCCTGTCCAATCTACTACAGACACTGAACCAAGTTTCTTCGTCCAGAAAAAAAACTTCTCCTGTAATAAAAAAGAACAGTAACTTTGCTTTATGAAAACATTCTTGTTTTCTTCACAAATTAGTGTTGAAGTCAAATAATTGGATGAAGTTGTTCTAAATTAATAAATACCAATTGTAATGTTTTCCTGTACGATTGTGATTGGTACGCAACGGCGTACTGTGGTTAGTTACGCAATCGCATAGGAAACAGAGTAAATACACTTACATTCACACCTACATTTGTAAATAGTTCACATTTAATGCAGTTTCCAACATTATTTTATTATTAATATAAAGAACTTAGAGATTTATTACATAACGCTAAAACTACATTAAAGATATTTAGGGTCCAGGTCCAGGTGTTTGGTCTTATATTAATCTACAAGTTAACCCGTGCATGATACTCATGCATTCTAGTCAAATCAAGCTACTTAAGGTGTTAAAAAGGTTCTTGTCATGCATTTGGGCCATAGCCCAGGCCTCAACCACCAACCACTCCCCACTGTCACCCCCGGCAACCACCAACCACTCCCAACTGTCACTTCTCCTTCAAGAAATATATATATATTTTTTTAAATCTTTATAAACACTTTTAACAATTAACAAATTAAATTAACAAATTAAAAACATCTTAGTATACCAAATTTCAGCCCTTTCTGAATTTTTTTCCCCACACACACTAAGAATTTAGTAGGTCAGTGTATAACTCCGCCCAGCAGGTGGCGCTGCAGCTTGGTTTTATTTTTTCCACACACACACACACACACACACACACACACACACACACACACACTAACACACGCCACTAAGCATTTATATTATAGATGTTAATAGGTTAGTTTAAACTGGAACTTTGGCATTGTGTAGTGTTTGACTATTGTGGTGAAGTTTGCATAGAAATATAAACTTATTTTACCACTAAGTTTCCCACTTTCAATTTCACCTATTATATTTCATCCCTTGAAACACATATATTTAGGACCATTAAAAACAGAAAAATAAAAATTAATTATGTGAAATTTGAATTTAGGATCCCCAAATAATGTATACTGATGACACAATGTGACTGCCTTCAGTGGAGTATTGAAAGCTACAGTCACATAAATATATGTGAGTTTAGGTGCTGGATCTTGGTGGTCGGGCTACTGTTCTATAATAAAAATGTCTTTATCTCTTATTCATCTGTCATCTATGCCAGTACTTATCTAATGTTTCCTACGGTGGCGTAGTGGTTAGAACTTCTGCCTTACAGCACTGGGGTCATGAGTTCAATTCCTGACCATGGCCTTATCTGTGAGGAGTTTGTATGTTCTCCCCATGTTTGCGTGGGTTTCCTCCGGGTGCTCTGGTTTCCTCCCACACTCCAAAAACATACTGGTAGGTTAATTGGCTGCTAAAAAATTGACCCTAGTCTGTGTGTGTGTGTGTGTGTTAGGGAATTTAGACTGTAAGCCCTAATGGGTCAGGGACTGATGTGAGTGAGTTCTTTGTACAGCGCTGCAGAATTAGTGGCGTTATATAAATAAATGGTGATGATGATGAATACATAAATCTGTTTCTCTAATGATATGATTTTTCACACCACTTGGCAGTCCATACCTTTTAACCTCCTTACTTCTACTCTGCTCCCTCATCCACCATCTACAGATTCCGGCTCCCGTAAAACACTTATTGCATTTAATCTTTCACTCTTACTCATCTAGGATGTCAACGGTTTATGCAGGCCCACTTTGTAAATTAGCTCGATTGAAGTGGAAGGGGATAGAACAACCTGTAGCCAATCAGATTATCAGAATGTTAAGTGAGCTGATCTTGTAGGAGGCAGTAATCTGCATAATTATGTTCATCCATATAAGCATAAACATAGGACTCCATCTCTTGACACTCTTATCCAACCTACAGACACAGTCTCACTCACAGATAGAACAGAAATTAATTCTCTGCTACCCTCTTGACCCCACTAAGACATCATCATATTCCTTTCACATCCTCCCAGCATGCTTCAGCAGTTGTGGAACTGGCATGCTGAGGCTTGTAGTTGCAGCTGGAGGGCATAATACTGGTCTGCCTAATCTGACTACAATTCGATCCCTGGCAAGTGTTAAAAATGCTTTACCTAGCTCTATTCACAGACAACTATCTCTGTTGATCCTGCAGTGCTGGGAGCTGAATGTAGTCAGCTACTGATGCCAATGCCCGCTTAGTGACACTCACTTAATTTCTCAGTTACATTACCGTCAAAGGAGTGTGCGCTGAGTCCTGATTGGAGTACTAGATGCGCATAGTAACTTGCTTTGGTTTTACAGTAGTACAAGCACACTTCAAGGTGCACGACTATGTTTTGGACTTTAGAGACGCCTCAGTGAATTACTAGTTCACCTAGATTTGCAGAGACAGAAAACAAAATAAGAGGTACATTCTGCAGAAATAATTTTCATGTATAAAAACCAACTTTATACCACATTGAATTCATTTTTTTTTCCTCTTTAAACACTACTCGGTTTAGCTTCATTTATGGCTTAAATTAATCAGAGTGAGTGAAAATCAGAACTGACTTCAGTACATGTGGCACTTTGTGTGTCTAAAAATGCTTCTCTGCTGAAGTTAAGCTTTAAGGTTTAAAGTGTGTCTTAGTATACATATAGGATGAGAGGGCTAGATCTATCAAACTTTCCAAACAGGAAGAGTGGAGATGTTGCCCATAGCAACTTAGAACATTCTATCTAGCATTTATCTTGTACACTCTAGAAAATGATAGCTAGAATATGATTAGAAAGTTTGATAAATCTATCCCTCAGTCTCCGCCCCTTCTCAACTGATGCAGATTGTTTTGCACAGTAAAAATGAATGTACAAAGCAAGGAACTACCCAAAAATTGCACCCTCTCCGCCGTACCTCCCAACAATCCTGATTCTCAGACCACAAAAAGGGCAGAGCACACAAAGAAGTGGGCAGAATTTCGACAAAAGTTTGTGTTTTGGCAGATTGGGGGCTGAGATTGGGCGGATTGAGCATGAGACTTATTTTGTCCCGATTTGGCATGTTTAAGTAACGGAGGTATGCTCACCACCACTTTATCTCATTACAACAGTCTTGTTTCACCAAATATATATATATATATTTTTCACACTGCTTCCCAAAACTAGGCGCATTGGTGACCCTACTCTTGACTCTGACCATCTCTACTATAGGCCTGTGAAAACATCTGCTCCTCTGCAAACACTGGCGTCTTGCTCTGCAATCCAATGTATTGTGGTGGCAATCTACATTTATAAGTATGTGCCATCACCACAGCGGATAGTCAGCTGTGGCTTAACCGTTTTGTGCTTGTAAATGAGGTCCTGAAATAAGGACTAATAAACCAGGGATGAACGCTGCCATATGTAAACCAATTCCGGTACAAGATAATCATAGTGTTTTGTAATACATATTAATAAACAGGCAAAATTGAGGCAACGACCATAAATAAAACTTCATATGGCAGCAAACTAGAATGTTATGATTTACCATAAAGCAGACAGAAGGGATTAGACCTGAAATATAATTTAATGTAGTGTGGATCAATTTTATCAACCCTTTTAAATATTGTTTTACTGATGATTTAGTAAAAATCGACTTTCAGTAAGCATTTTTTTATTTATATGTCATTATGTTATATCAATAGTTCATCAAAAGTAAATGTACTATAAGCATGTATAGGAGAACGGGATTGTTATTAAAATGTTCACAAACTGAAAACCTTCAATGTGGTGCTTCTGAGTGTAGCATCATGTCAAGCAGATAGCAGATCTTTACTAGGACAAAGGCTTATTTATCCGTAGCTTATCTCAGCAATGAAAAAGTCATTGCCAAAGTCATTACCACAATTTAACAAATAGTATGGACGATATCTTCGATAGCACCCGAAGTGTTAACTTATGGCTTTGCCAGTCTTTGTAGAGGTGAGAATGATCGAGCTGGCTTTCAGTCTCACTAATGTGGGGGGAAAAAGAATTTGAAATAAAAAATAGATACAATTCAAATAATAAAGCATTGTTTAAAACGATCTCACAGCTGGCAGGGTTATATCCCACAATAGCAGTGTTATCGCCCTTTGATGTATGGGGCAAATACCAAAAAATCACTTTTATAAATCTTCGTCAAAGTTTCATATCTGACTTGACGCTCTCCCAGTGCAGAACTTGGATGATTAGTTGCACCATCCACAGCCACATTCAGGGCCGGTGCTAGGGTTCTCAGCGCCCTAGGCAAAGTTCCAAGATACCCCCCCACTTCCCCTCGCGAACACACCAAATACCTGCCTCACAGACACTTACCTACTCAACTGTGTGTATTTGTGTTTAAAAAAATATAAAAATTAGCCTTACCTTCTCCAGCGGTGCAGATGCCGTGATGTTTGATGCAGAACAATGTCCAGACTCCACTGCAGACACAGGATTTCTAGAGGGGAGGTATCCAGGTGTTAGATTTCGGAACACCTGCATCACACCACTGCACCCCCCTCTGAATCACACCACTGGACCCCCCTCTGCATCACTTGCAAACTATGGTGTAGAAATTGTACCCCATAGATTGCAAGTCAACTATAGAGCATGAGGTGCCAATCAAATAGTCGTTTTCTCCACCATAGTTTGAAAATCAAATATAGAGGATGAGGTGGCAAATAGTAATTTTTCTACAACATTAAAATGACTATTTGCCACCTCATGCTCTATATTTGACTTGCAAAGTATGGGGGAGAAAATTACTTTTATTGGCACCTTATGCTCTATTTTTGACTTGCAGCATGAGGTGGCAATAAAATAATCATTTTCTCCACCATAGTTTGAAAATCAAGTATAGAGCATGAAGTGCCAAATAATATTAATTTCTCTCCCAAATACCTTGCAAATGAAATATAGAGTATGACGTGGCAATAGTGATTTTTATACCATAGAAAAATGACCATTTGCCACGTCATACTCTATATTTCATTTGCAAGCTATTTGGGAGAGAAATTACTATTATTTACCACCTCATGCTGTATCTTTGATTTAAAAACTATGGTGGACACAATTATTATTTTATTGGCACCTCATGCTCTATATTTGACTTGCAGCAAGTCAAATATAGAGCATGAAGTGCCAAATAATAGTCATTTTTCCACCGCATAGTTTGCAAATCAAATATAGAGTATGACGTGGCAAGTAGTCATTTTTATACCATTGAAAAATTACTATTTGCCACCTCATGCTCTATATTTGATTTTCAAGCTATGTGGGAGAAAAATTACTATTATTTGGTACTTCATGCTCTATCCTTGATTTTAAAACTATGGTGGATAAAATAATTATTTTATTGGCACGTCATGCTCTATTATTGACTTGCAGCAAGTCAAATATAGAGCATGAGGTGCAATAAAATAATTATTTTATCCACCATAGTTTTTAAATCTAAAATAGAGCATAAAGTGCAAAATAATAATGAAATCCCACCCCCAACATTTTTTTTGCCTCCACACTTTAGGATTTTACCTTTGGGTACCCCTTTTTTAAAAAAAAACAATTAATAATAAAAAAAAATAAAAATTAAATATATTCACTGTTTTTGAGGCTGGTCAGCATTTTTAAATCTAGTCAGCGGCGCCCTGCAGGTCCTGGCGCCCTAGGCAACTGCCTAAGGTTGCCTAATGGGAGCGCCTGGCCCCATTCTTTCCCTCTCTGCCATCCCTCTTACTCTGATGTTTTCAGTTAGAGATTAAAGTTCCTGGTTTTGCTTGTTGCTAAGCATTCATTTCAGTGCATGTTTAAGTGAAGGTGAAACAACGGGGGTGCTGCAGCTGAGCGGATCCTTCGAGGCGCCTCAGCTCTGTGTAGCTGCCAATTAATGGTCTCCCTGATTTATGACCACCCATACCACAAGTCATTTGAAGCCCCAGAATATCATGTGCACCAGCCAGCATTCTGGGACTCCAAAATTAAATTATATGGGGAGGGGGAGAGGCGTATCCCTAGACATTTATGGGACTCATCAAAATTTTTCTCTCTGAAACTGACCTTAAAGAGGATACAACAATAGAGGACCTACGTCTTGCTCTATGTATGTGTACCAGGGGGTGTGACAGGGGAAGTGGCTCCTATTGGGCCCAGGGATGTGTGTGGGGGGGATATGGTCATGCCAGGTCACCCTCCTAAGGCCCTCACGCTACTCTCAGCCAGCTGGGGCTTCGCTGAGCGTGCACCAGATCCACGCATGGTCAGTAGAGCAAAGCTGGGCTAAGAGCATGTGTGGGTCAGGCACATATGCAGTAAAGCACTGACGGTGCTGTATATTCTGGTATGTGGTGCTGCACATTCTGATGGGTGGTGCCGCACATTCTGGTAGGTGGTGCTGGACATTGTGGTGGGCGGCAGGGGCAAACGCAGGATTTGTAGAGGGGGGTTTCCACACCAGGCCACCAGTGGACGTGACCAGTATGCATGGGGGCATGGCTATAATATTAGACAGTGCTTGGCTGCTCTCCAACTCTTCCTATCCCTATAATATACATGGGCAATGCTGCATGCACTACTGTTAGGTGCACGCAGCTCTCCCTTTTCAAGCAGAGCCATGTGAAGCGAGGGCAGGGTCCAGCCACCTCAATTATACAGTACCCCAGGCTTGGAAGGGGGTTTCCAGGCACTAGGAAACACCCCCTCGGTTTGACTATGGGCTGTGCCGTATATTCTGGTAAGTGGTGCTGCACATTCTGGTAGGTGGTGCTGCACATTCTGTTAGGTGGTGCTGCACATTCTGGTAGGCGGTGCCGTATATTCTGGTAGGTGGTGCTGCACATTTTGGTGGGCAGTGCCGTATATTCTGGTCGGTGGTGCTGCACATTCTGGTAGGTGGTGCTGTACATTCTGGTGGGCGGTGCCGTATATTCTGGTAAGTGGTGCTGCACCTTCTGGTGGGCGGTGCCGTATATTTAAGTAAGTGGTGCTGCACATTCTGGTGGATGGTGCCAAACATTCTGGTAGATGGTAGAACTATGGTGCTGGTTAGTGTAGCAGTTCATTTTGCTGATGGTTGGTAATCATGGATTACTGATGTCCCTGAATTGGATGCTGGTGGGTGTTAGGAGGAGGTGATGTGCAGGGCCCCTGGATGTTCTTATGTACTAAATAATCTTACACATTTGTATGGGATAAGAAGTGCAGAGTACATTAATCTGCATCCTTTAAATTCATTAACAAATTTCAAAAGTGCAAAATCATTTGTGACATCACACCCCTATATTTTCCCAATTGCACCCAGTTTTACAGGTAAGGACATAGATTTGTCGACCAACAAGACAACATCTGTGGTTGTACAACATCCAATGGGAAGAGCTTGGTAAATGAGGGAGCGTCCTTACTAAGTACAGGTTTTCTCCAGTTTAATCAGTCCCCCTTTCTCAGGATTGTGGGGTTTGTATGACACAGGTGTGGGGATGTAGCACATACAACAGATGTTAAGAAGAATGGGCACCAGACCATCTCTCGATTAGTGAACAAATAATCAATTAACTTAATTTTAGCTCTTAAAGGATAAACGGGTGGAGAGGACATGAAACCTTGCAAGACCCCTTTTTTTGTGGTTTGAAAAGCACATTTAGATTGTAACCCATCAGAGGTTGATTTTGATCAAGACGCTTATTTTTTAATGATTACATGGCAATTTGCAACTCACCTAATCTACTATAGGAAATCGGCATGTAAATCTCCATTTTTCCAGATATCCAAACAAACAACCTCCTATATCTCTCACAATCACAGAAATCATTAACCTCTACATTGTGAAGGATAGAACTGGGGTAACAGCTAAACAAGAGATTATTTTTGGAGATATTTATGGCAAAATTGCAGTGGAAATACCCAAAATAATCTTACTGGTTTCAAACAGTTGAAATTGCTGAAATACCAGCGATATAAGTGAGATTTCCCATTCATTTCAATGATCATGCAGTTTAGTCCATTGCCCCTTCAAATTAATGGGAAAAGCGGATTAAAATTGTCCATCATGGCCTGATTTTAAAATAAATAATTTTTTAATAGATTCGAGGATTTGGGGAATGAATTAACATAGGGGTATATTTACTGAACTGCAGGTTTGAAAAAGTGGAGATGTTGCCTATAGCTACCAATCAGATTCTAGCTGTCATTTTGTAGAATGTACTAAATAAAGGATAACTAGAATCTGATTGGTTGCTATAGGTAACATGTTCACCTTTTTTAAAACCACAGTTTAGTAAAGATACCCCATAGATTAAATTTTGCATTTTAGATAAAGAGAAAATATGCACAGCAGCAGCAATGATGATATTGTTTCTTAATTACTCATTTAATTTCACTGCTCTGTTTAAAGATAAGAATGTGTTCAATTTAAATTAATTGAATAAAATGGTAGATAAAAATGTCCACTGAGTTAGTGTAAAATATTACTCTGGCTTATATACTGACATACAATAATTATATTGGTAAATAAAAGTGCCTGTACAATGTATCTGCCACATGAAGCTGCCATTAATCATATAAATCACTGCAATCGGGAGCTGCATTCTGGCACAGGAATTGTACGTGCCTGCGATAAAATCCTCTTCCTTATCTTAATCCATCCTGGCAACACAGAGAGATATAGGGATTGAGCGTTGTACCTGCCAAGATTATTTAAAGGAGATGTTCAGAATTATTTTATTTTTAATATGGGTTAGAGTAATACGGCCTAAGGATTTTTGATCATATGCCCACTAGAACTCTTTTCTCTCATCTGTTTGTAAATTGTGCTGCATAGTGGCACAGTGGTAAACACTGCTGCCACAAAGTGCTGGGTCTGTGTGGCGTTTGCATGTTCGCCCCATGTTTGCATGTGTTTTCTCCAAGTGCTCTGGTTTCTTCTCACAGTTCAAAACCATACAGCATACTTGCCAACCTTTGGTAAGTTAATTTCGGGAGATCCCAGGCAGGGGGGCGTGGTTGGAGGGCGGGAGGGGCAAGGCGCGGTAATTTGCATCATTTTGGCTCCGTCCCGTGACAAAATGCCGTTTTTGGTGTGTCATTTTGAGGAGCAAGATGCCATACGCCTGATATTTGCCGCCTCTCAGGAGTCTCCCGGACATTCCAGGAGAGTTGGCAAGTATGCCATACAGGTAGTTTAATTGGCTGCTGACAGAAAAGGAACCTAGTCGTGGCAGAGGGTGCAAATGCTACAGGGCCAGTGGTAAGGGTGCCTGGCAATACCCCCCCCCCACCCCTCTGTAGCCATAGTAATGCCACCCACCCACCCCCTCAGAGGCTCCCACAGCACTCTTCTGAGTGGCAAATGTGTACTCCTCATGCTGAAAAGGGGCCACCTCTCTGCTCTTTTAAGAGCACAGCGGAGGTTTGGGAGGCTACAGTGGAATTGCCCAAGTTTTGCTATGGCAATGGAGCAGGGACTGCTGTGAATAATGAAATATTCTCTGTACAGCTCTGTGTACTGTAAATGGTGCTATATATAAATAAATGAAAATAAATAAAATATTTTAAAAATAATATAGTATAATATAGAACTGCATTGACCCCTGTGTTTTGGTTTTAGTTCTAAAACCATCCTCATGTTTCGGTTTTGGCTAAAAAAAACCTTATGTGTTTTGGTTTTCGATCTGAATTTAATTACAAATTGGAAAAAACAGGTAAAATCATGCCATTGTGAGCTGTTTTTGATCTCACATTAATATTTATATTATTAATATTAAAGTACCATCTTTTATAGTCTTTTTTTTCTAATAACCACCTCACAACTGTCAATATTTTCACTTTTCAATATGTTCAATTTTGGACAAAGGCTGCAGCGAGTTGGCTGTCTAAAATGAATGACAGATCAGGGGCACAAATACATGGTAGTTTAATAAAAGATACAATACATATGAAACATAGTGGCATAGCAGTGGCAGATAGGACAGCAGTTTAATGAAGTGAAGGGCACATTTAAAACATACCGGCAGAGCACTGGCTGATAGGATGGTCATTTTAGAAAAGGAGATAGACCAAGGTGGATCTCACCCAGAAGTGAAATGGTTTGAGAAATACAATGGACTTATTTGTTATTTTCAACATTAAACAGCAAGTGTGACATATTGTAGAAAGGGAGAGCAGTGGCTGTAATACAAGCATTCCCCTCTGCTTGCCACCCTCCGTTTGTCCGCTGGATGGGCAAAACATAAGCAACCCCCCCAAAAAAAATTAAAACTACGATGCCCAGCACCCTCGTCCCCCCTGCCCTCCGCTGTTCTCACTGAATATTGGGCATGATGCCATCACACCCATCATTTTCAATGAAGAGTGGGGCAGTGAGGAGTCAGATGACAGAAGATCAAGTAGAACACAGAACAAATCAGAAGACAGAAGGGCGAGTGAAATGTAAGACAAGGGGCACAGTGTGAAAGAGACAAAGGGCACTGTGTAAAAGAGGCAAGGGGCACAGTGTGAAAGAGACAAAGGGCACTGTGTAAAAGAGGCAAGGGGCACAGTGTGAAAGAGACAAAGGGCACTGTGTAAAAGAGGCAAGGGGCACAGTGTGAAAGAGACAAAGGGCACTGTGTAAAAGAGGCAAGGGGCACAGTGTGAAAGAGACAAAGGGCACTGTGTAAAAGAGGCAAGGGGCACAGTGTGAAAGAGACAAGGGGCACTGTGTAAAAGAGGCAAGGGGCACAGTGTGAAAGAGACAAGGGGCACAGTGTGAAAGAGACAAAGGGCACTGTGTAAAAGAGGCAAGGGGCACAGTGTGAAAGAGACAAGGGGCACAGTGTGATTATGTGAAGAGGCACAAGGTGAAAGTGCATATTGTGATATTGTGAAGGGGCACAATGTGATATTGTGAAGGGGCACAATGTGATATTGTGAAGGGGCACATTGTGATATTGTGAAGGGGTACATTGTGATATTGTGAAGGGGCACATTTTGATATTGTGAAGGGGTACATTGTGATATTGTGAAGGGGCACATTTTGATATTGTGAAGGGGTACATTGTGATATTGTGAAGGGGCACATTTTGATATTGTGAAGGGGTACATTGTGATATTGTGAAGGGGCACATTTTGATATTGTGAAGGGGCACATTTTGATATTGTGAAGGGGTACATTGTGATATTGTGAAGGGGCACATTTTGATATTGTGAAGGGGCACATTTTGATATTATGAAGGGGTACATTGTGATATTGTGAAGGGGCACATTTTGATATTGTGAAGGGGTACATTGTGATATTGTGAAGGGGCACATTTTGATATTGTGAAGGGGTACATTGTGATATTGTGAAGGGGCACATTTTGATATTGTGAAGGGGTACATTGTGATATTGTGAAGGGGCATATTTTGATATTATGAAGGGGTACATTGTGATATTGTGAAGGGGCACATTTTGATATTGTGAAGGGGCACATTGTGATATTGTGAAGGGGCACATTGTGATATTGTGAAGGGGTACATTGTGATATTGTGAAGGGGCACATTGTGATATTGTGAAGGGGTACATTGTGATATTGTGAAGGGGCACATTTTGATATTGTGAAGGGGTACATTGTGATATTGTGAAGGGGCACATTTTGATATTGTGAAGGGGTACATTGTGATATTGTGAAGGGGCACATTTTGATATTGTGAAGGGGTACATTGTGATATTGTGAAGGGGCACATTTTGAAATTGTGAAGGGGTACATTGTGATATTGTGAAGGGGCACATTGTGATATTGTGAAGGGGTACATTGTGATATTGTGAAGGGGCACATTTTGATATTGTGAAGGGGTACATTGTGATATTGTGAAGGGGCACATTTTGATATTGTGGAGGGGCACATTGTGAAGAGACAGTGTGATGGTGAAGAGACACAGTGGTATGATGAAGGGGCCTAAGTACTTCTTACGTTATTTTGATCCAACTACTTAAAAAACGGGACTACCCGGTAATTATTTTGGCTTAGGGGTACCTTGAAAAAATGACGGAGACCCTAAGGGTGCCTCAAACTGAGAGAGTTTGGTAACCACTGCCATAATATAAAATTGTACAAGATGGAAGTGTCCTTGGCCTTCCTATCCAGTCACATGCATAGTTTAACAAACTAAGCACTTCAGCAACAGGGAATACCACTTTTGAGGCTGACTTGATTTTTTGGGGCACCACAAAAGAGAATATTTTGCTTGCTGCTTGTTGACTGTAGAATAGATTTTAACAATTTACTAATCGGCATTAGGCTAACATCTTTCTTAATGTTGACAATGTTAACAGATGAATACTTCTTTCAAATACTGTCAATAAGCATACACTGGGAAGTACTTTGTGGTATAACTATTTATAATAAACTGTTTAGTTATCAGTATGCAGACATGACAGGATCTGACATGAACAACAGCATTACTAGACCATTCCTGCACAACAGAGTACATTTCTATAGTACAGTGATAACACATTTAGTAACAGCGCCACCTGCTGTCCATCCAGTGTAGTCACTCAAACAACATAAAGTCTCAGGGGCATAGTCAATTGACAGACCCAAAGTTGTTGTGGTAACGCAACATTGCGTATTTCCCTTCGTCCCCCATAAGGTTGCAAAGGGAAATCTGCGATGTTGCGGTACCGTAATAACAAAAAAATTGCACTTCTGTGCGTAGCCACGATGTTGTGGCTTAATTAAATACATCCTTATATGCACAGTGCGATGTTCCGGCTTAATTGAATAAGCCCCTCAGTCTCTTGTAGTAGCTCAACACCCCTTCTCAAAAGATGAGACTTAATCCACTAAACCCATCTCTTGGATAGTCTGTGATGTCTTTCTCAAGAACAAAGCACTAGTCTCTCTGCCCTTTTGCTCCCCATGTTCCATCGCTCTTCTCCAGGGGCTTCCAATCTGTCTGGGCGCAGCCTGCACCCGTTCTCTCATTGGCTGTTTCTGTTTTGCATTAGCTTTATATATATATTTTATATGAGAGGTGCACAGAAGCATGACCTTTGTATTCTCTGGTTGTGCGCCTTACTTCATCTGCCGTGCACTACTTTCATCTTTGCCATCTGGTTTGCAGTTGATTTGAATCTCTTGTTCAGTAGCTTGTATCTTTGGAGTTAGTGTTCTCTTCTTTATTCAGATGTGCTGGGATCATCACTTCATTTCTCAGTTCCTCCACAAATGTCACACTGTTGCTTATAGTTACTTTTACAGTTTTTTGGGGGTATTCAATTGTCCGCGGGTTCGAGTGCGGAAAAACTAATACCGTTAATACGGTAATCTCTCGCTGGATTTCAGCTCGCAGCTCCCTCGCAGTTTGTCTGCAATCCCGCGGACAATTGAATATGCCCCTTTGGATTAAAGATTCTGCATCCTTTGGAACATTTGCTGTAACCAACAGTAATCCCTTCCACTGCATTGTTCTCCAGTATACTGTGTCTTTTTGTGGGAATGTAGGCAAATACTTCACACCTGAAAGCTCTAATATGTTTTATGCGGTGGTAGTTGTGTCATTGGCGCTGACAAAGCCGACACACTTAACAAGTACAAATTAAGCCCGAAACCAATAATAGCGATAGAATGAGAATATGGACTTACCATATAGCTTATCATATAGCAGGCACTAATTTTGTCCGGCAGCTGTAATGATCAACAAATGTAAAATCATACCTGCCAACCTTTTGGAACTTCTTTCTGGGAGATCCCAGTCAGGGGGATGGGGTTGGTGAATAGCAAAATGCCGTTTTTGATGCAGGGGTAGGTCCAAAATTACGTGATTCACCGCGAATCGCGTCATTTTGACAGGAAGATGCCGTTTGCGGGATATTTGCCTGCTCTCCCAGGAGTCTGGGAGAACCTACCCGAACTTCAGGAGTCTCCCAGACATTCCGGGAGAGTTGGCAAGTATGTGTAAAATGCGACTGTTAGAAATGTCTACATAAAGAAATTATGTCATTTTTGAGAGACACAGTGCAAATGCCACTGTCTGAATACATTATACAAGCATCAGCATGCCCACACTGTTTATGGCAGCCTGGGCTGGCTGGGACTTGTAGTTCCACAAAACAAAATGGCGTCTGTTTGTTTTTTTAAATACTAATTCACCGTTATTACCCTACATCCACCGCCCAGGGGTGTAGGAAGAGCCCTAGTGCTTTCAGCGCTGGGCGGGGTGTCCCGAGAGGGGGGGCCCGCTGGTTTTTTTCAGCGGGACCCACTCCCTAGGGAATCCAGCCCAGCGCTGAACAGCCTGGAGCTGGTTGTCATTATGGCAGGGGGACCCCTGCTGCGTGTCCAGCTGCTATAGTGCCACCCATTGGCAGCACTAGGGTTAATAGTGCTCGGGCGGACACCACGCTTTATTTTTAAACTTTTGACAGCTGCAGAACATCCGGCTCTATAGGCAGACAGTGTAACAGTGATATGTTTACTAATCACCAGGCTAGGAGACCCAGGAGAGTTAGCTAAACACGGGAGTGTTTGACATTGCAGCAAATCGCCAGAGATGACCAGCGATTTTTAAGATCAGAGTAAAAATCGCAGTTTAAGACACCTGGCAACTTCGGGACCAAAATTGCGGGTTATTATCCACGATTTTAAAACGCTGAAAAAATCGGACCTTGATACATTTACACTCAGGAATCAAGAACAACTATTAAAGGACTTCCTGGAGCCCTTATCTGTTGCCAGTGCAATGTTGTATTTCAGATGCCAACCTGGTTTCCAGCAGTTTGCAGTTTTGCAATCTATCTTACTACAATCTTGCTATTAATCCAGCTCTGACAGTGCAGTCTGCATTCTGGCTCCAGTCCGATTTCAGCACTCTGATTCCATTCCAGTTACAGCATTCCAGTTCCAGTTCGGTTACAGCAATCCTCTTTCAGCGTTCCGGTTACAGTATTTCAGTCCGGTCCAGCAGTCCAGTCCAGCAATCCAGTTCCTGTTTGCTCTCCTCTGCTAGTGTAATCACCATCGGCACTAGTCCTTTCACTACATGCAGAGGAACATTATCAGGCCACCCAGCTTTGTCCACGTAGTCACCAGTACAGCTCCAGAGACACAACCCGGGAACAGACAGATCCTCAAGCGTGATAGTTTGCACTGGCCTAATGAATCCCGCTGGTGATCTGCTCCAAGGAGCGGGCTCAATACAAAGCCTAGTGAATCAGCTTGTAAGCCAGGAAACCGTACAGGGACAAATCATGCAATTCCTTCAAGAATTGTCCTCCTGCCTGGATAGTGTTCAAACTACTCTCAGTTCAGGTGACTCTTCTGTTTCTGTACAAGCTCCACCTGTTCAAGTTCCTGCGACGGCATCTCATCTTCATCTGCCAACTCCTGCCAAGTTTGATGGTGATCCAAAACTGTGCAGGGGGTTCCTGAATCAATGTGAGATTCATTTTGAGTTACTGCCCAGCAATTTCCCCATGGAGAAAGCAAAAGTTGGTACATTATCTTCCTCCTATCAGGACAAGCATTTGCCTGGGCATCTCCATTGTGGGAAAGAGCAGATACCCTGCTTTCATCATGTTCTGGGTTTACAGCAGTCTTCCGTCGGGTCTTTGACGAGCCTGTCGGAAACACATAAGCATCCTTAGAAATTCTACGTCTTTGACAAGGCTCTCATTCTGTGCTCCAATACTTGGTTCAGTTCCAAATATTAGCTTCTGAGTTGAAGTGGAATGATGAGGCCCTGATTGCAGCCTTCTGGAGTGGCTTGTCCGATAAAATTAATGATGAGTTATCTACTCATGATCTGCTTTCTACACTTGATGAGTTAATATCCCTGTGTACTAAAGTTGATTTAAGCTTTCGGGAGTGTGCCCTGAAGAAAGGAAGGGGTGAAAGTTTTATCCCGCATCATCAACTTCGGTCCCGCCAGTCCTCACCGTCAAGCGATGAGTCCATGCAAATGAACCACTCTCGTTTAACCAAAGAGGAGCATCAGAGAAGCCGACTGGCGAACTTATACCTTTACTGTACAGCTCCGGGACACTTACTTGAATTCTGCCCCAAGCGTCTGGGAAACTCCGGTTACTAACCAGTGATGGAGAAGCTAGGTTAGGAGTAGTCAATTCTTCACCACAAACATCTGATTGTGTACTAACAATCACTCTTGAACATGCTCAGTGAACCAAGAACCTCTCAGCACTTCTTGATTCTGGTGCCACTGTAACCTCCATTACTGCCACAGTGGTTCAAGAATTGCATTTACCCACAGAGCTATTACCTCGACTGTTCTACATCACGGCAGTGGATGGAAGTTGCATCTCAAATGTTATTATTTCCAAACCAAATTCATCTTCTCAAGATTAGAGTGAGGGTTCTCCACTCATAATTGCTTAAGCTTCTTATCATTCCCAAAGCTTCACATTCCTTAGTTCTAGGTTTACCTTGGCTCCGGTTACATAACCACAAGAGTGTGTCTTGTAAGGACTCTTGCCTCCAGCTTATCTTACCACTTCAAACCACAGTCTCCTCTGGCCAAGAGCTTCCACCCTTACCTTACAGGGACTTCTTCGATGTCTACAGTAAAGCTGGTGCTGACTCCTTACCACCACATAGAGAGTGGGATTGTCCTATCGATTTGATGCCAGGGAAGGCCCCCCTAAGGGGCGTACCTATCTTCTCTCTCTCCCTGAGACTAGATCAATGTCTGAATACATACAGGAAAACCTTGAGAAGGGGGTTTATCCATCCATCTTCCTCACCTGCCTTAGCAGGTTTCTTTTTTGTGAAGAAAAAATATGGCGGTCTTCGCCCCTGTATTGACTATAGAGTTTTGAACGATATTACCATCAAAAATCGTTATCCTTTGCCCCTAATCACGGAATTGTTTGATCATGTCAGAGGAACCACCATCTTTACCAAATTAGGTTGAAGAGAAACTTACAATTTAATTTGAATTCGTGCAGGGGAAGATCGCTTTTAACAATGGTAATGGGCACTACGAGTACCTAATCATGTCATTCATATTGAGTAGTGTCCCAGTGGTATTCCAACATTATGTCAACAAAATTTTCTGTGACCTCCTCTACAAAACAGTTGTAGTCTACCTGGACGACATCCTTATCTTCTCCAATAATCTGGAATCAAATCGTGCCCATATCAAGGAGGTTCTTTCACGACTCCGTACCAACTGGCTCTTTTGTAAATTGGAGAAATGCTCCTTTGAAGTCCCATCCATATCCTGCTTAGGTTATTTTATTTCTGGTACTGACTTACAGATGGACCCAGAGAAGCTAAAGGCGATTCTCAAATTTCTCCACTCATGTGGCTCCTATCACAGCCCTTACCAAAGAGTGCCCTCCATTTGGTCTGAACAAGCTAAAGCAGCATTCCAATGCATTAAACAACTCTTCATTTCTGCTCCAGTTCTTCGCCAGTATGATTTATCCCGACCTTTTATCCTGGAAGTGGATGTCTTTGCAGTAGGTGTAGGTGCTGTTTTATCTCAATGTTTTGAAGATGAATATCTTCATCTAAATGCTCTGGCTGCTGATCAGGACAGACGTGTCCTCCTCGCTCTCCTGCCCTCCGTCGGAGCCCAGATAGGAATCCCCTCTGGCTCCAGCACTCTCCACGCTGATGCCTGCCTCCCCCGCTGCCGACGAATGCTGCTGCTGCTGCTGATGGGGAACTAGGCTGATGGGCGATCTAACCCTCCCCGGCAACTCTCCTCACTCCAGGCCGTGGCTTCGGCCTCACTCTCCGGCCTCCCCCTCCGCCCTGACCTGGGTAACGGATACATCTTACTTCCTGCCTACGCTACGGTGCTCTTAGCCGGTCCGTCTGCCATGCTCCCGACTCCCGCTGCCCGTCTGACTCCGTCTCCGCTGGAAGCCTGCAGTCTTGACCATGTGGCCGCTTCCTGCCTCCAAGACGCGCCTTCATCGGCCGCCTCCGGTCCTGGTCCTCTGGCTGTCTCCAGTCCTGTGGCCCTCTCTACTACACTCCTCCGGGACGACGCTGCTCTCTCCAGTCCTTCTGATGCTCTCCTGGTTCGCCGCTCGTGATTTCCTGCTGCTCCTTCAAAGTCTTCCGTCCTGCTGCTCCGTCTTCTGTGGTCTCCCGTCCTGCTGCTTCTACTGACGTTCCATTGCTGTCTCATCTGGCCCTCCTGATCGCTGGTCCTCCGGAACCTCTGGGCTCTCCTGGTCCTTTTTCACCTCTGGTCTCCAGTACTCTGGTCCTACCTGCTCTCTGTGACTCAGTGACTCCCCGGACCTCTCATCCAGCCTGAACTCGGTTTCCCTCAGATCACTGTCCCTCCAGCTACTACCTGTGACTACCTGGACTCTGCCTGGACTCGCTTGTTTCCTGCGATCTCCTTCCTCATCGCCTGGTATCTGCTCTCTTTAGTCCATTCTTCTGTTACATTGTATTTTTCATTTTATTTCAAATTGCATTTTTCATCTCATTTACATTGTACTTTTCTTTTTGTTTCATTGTACTTTTTTCTCTCATTTCTATTTTACCACTAGGTCACCTTTACCCTCTCTTATTTTAGTTAATTTCATTGTATTTATTTACTGCATCTGATTTTATTTTTATTTCAAACTTTATTTTTTGCTTACTGTACTCCATTTTGTCTCTGACTCTGCCCTTCTCCGCTCTTAGCATCCTCGCCCTAACCTTTTCGTCTTCCATTTTGCCATTGTCTCCCATTTTGCCATTGTCTCCCATTTTGCCATTGTCTCTCACTTTGCCATTGTCTCTCACTTTGCCATTGTCTCTCATATTACCATTGTCTCTCATATTACCATTGTCTCTCATATTGCCATTGTCTTCCATATTGCCATTGTCTTCCTTATCGCTATTGTCTCCCTGGTATTATTCTTACCTGTTATTCTCTATCTTCTTTATCTCACTGTTCTGCTACTCCTTGCCCTCCCTGCTCTATTTCTGTTTGTCTTCCTAGCCCTCCTTGCCTTATCCTTAGCTCCATCATTCTAGGCCTCTCTTACCGACCTCATCCCTTTTGCTCTTGGTCTCCCTTTCTCCTCCTTCCACCCTCTTTTCTGCCCTCCTCCTTTCCGTCACCCCCCCTCTCTCTCCCTACTATGCCTCCCCGCTCTCGCTCCATACCCATACTCTTCCCCCGCCCTACCTCTCCTGCCCCTCCCCACCCTCCCCTGCGCTCTGCCCATCTTGCTAACCTCATCCCCATCTCCCCCCTCTCCCCTCTCCCTTTCTCTTG
The DNA here is from genome assembly GCF_038048845.1 of Mixophyes fleayi. NCBI lineage: Eukaryota > Metazoa > Chordata > Amphibia > Anura > Limnodynastidae > Mixophyes > Mixophyes fleayi. Next base: position 40,037,849 of record NC_134403.1, on the reverse strand, counting down.
TGCCCTCTGGAACGCTAGATCAGTTCGCAACAAGCTGATTGATATCCACAACCTTTTTTTATCCACCTCCCTTAACCTTCTCACCCTTACTGAAACCTGGCTCTCCGACTCTGACACCGCCTCCCCCTCTGCCATCTCCTATGGTGGCCTCTCCTTTACCCACTCCACCAGACCTGGTGCCCGCCCAGGTGGGGGAGTGGGCCTCCTCCTATCCTCCTACTGCACTTTTCGTGTCATTCCCCCTGAGCCCCCTCCACTGGAGCATGCTCCCTCCCTCCATCAGAACTTCCCCTAATCTTTCCAGTTGCAAACGGGCCCTAAAAACCGACCTTTTTCTTAAAGCCTTTCTGTCTCCCACTTAACTTCCTACCTTATCTTCTACCTCCGTCCCCCTACTCTCCCTCTCTCCCCTGCGTCTCTCTGTCTGTCCACCCCTCCCCTTAGATTGTACACTCCTCTGAGCAGGGCCATCTCTCCTCCTGTTTCCACCACTTCTAACTCTGCTCTCCAGCTAATTAGCCCTCCTCCTCGAGGGTCCTCCACCCCACGTCCACTCTCGCTCCCTCCTTCCCACTGGGGGTCTTCCGCGCCCTCCTTCTTGGTTCGTCGTTTGCGGATCCTCCATCCCACTTCCCCGCCCTCTCTAGCTGTGCATTGAGCTTACTGAGTTGCTGTGCTTACTGTTTACTGTACTGTGCTGTCTCCCATTGTATTGTAATTTGTTTGTCTTTGTACGGCGCTGCGGACGCCTTGTGGCACCTTATAAATAAAGATTAATAATAATAATAATAATAATAACAACCCTCCCTGTAACGGGCACTAGGAGTCTTTGCCCAGGATATCACCAGATGATGGACTTACCAGAGTAATATAGCTGGTATTATGGTTCTCTGGTAGCAGGGTGACAACGGAACAGGAGAAACAGCAGATGGTGAGAGAATGCTCAAGGAAAGTCTATGACTAGCAGCAACTGGTAATGAGTAGATGAATGTACACGAGGATCCAGATGGACAAGGAAACGTGAGGAGAGTCAGTGGTCTGCGTATAGCAAGTTGTACCACTGCTATAGTGAGGAGGAATGTCCAGGAGTAGCAAGGAGGTAGTGAGAGTCAGCGGTCTGCGTATAGCAAGTTGTACCGCTGTCTATAGTGAAGGAATGGAATCCAGGTGAAGGTAGGTAACGGGGAAGTCAGTGGTCTGCGTGTAGCAAGTTGTACCACTGCTATGTGAGATGATACTTGAAACTGGTGTCACAGGGAACAGGAGTCAGTGGTCTGCGTCAGCAAGTTGTACCACTGCTATATATATGTGAGGAGGGGCACGAGGAGATGAATGTAAAGCAGAGTATACACGGGGCACACAGAACTTGATCCCTCGATGATATCCACAATACAACAATAACTGACTAGCGCTGCTTGAAGTATACAAAGTCTCAATAGCAATCCAGGCAATAGAAAACAAAGTCAATGGTAACAATAGCTTCAGTGGATAGGAGGCTCCGGAGGAGAACACAACTCAGTCCAGATGGATATGCAATACAAAAGCAAAGTCAATGGAAAATATGCATACCGCGGTTCAGGAGAGCAGGCTGTCAGAGCGACGTGCAGGGATACCTGAAGGCTGAAGGCCGGCAGGAGGAGAGACCACTGGAGGGTGGAAGCGGTAATCAGGTTGGTGCAGCGCACGGCAGGTAATCCAGAATTAAAGAAGCAATACTCAGGAAGCAGTAATAAGTGAAACTGGAAACATGATGAACACGGGAGAGTTGAGGCGGTCTGGTATCCAGAAGTAGTGGTAACGGAGGCAGCGGAGAGCTGACACGATAAACACAGGGGAGTTGAGACAATCAGGAACTCTGAAGTAGTAACGGAGGCAGCGGATAGGAATCAGCTGAGTGCAGGCACGATGAACACAGGAGAGTTGAAGTGAGCAGGAACTCTGTAGTAGTAACGGAGGCAGCGGATAGGAATCAGCTGAGTGCAGGCACGATGAACACAGGAGAGTTGAAGTGGTCTGGCAACCACAATAGCAGTAAACAGGAATCAGCAGAAGCTGAATACACGAGGAACACAGGAACACCTTCAGAGGCTCATGGGGAATGAGACTCCAAGATCAGGCAACCAGATAATGATCACAGGTGGTTTAAATAGGGAGGGTTGCCTGATCATCCAATCAATTAAAAGCAACAGGTATAGAAGGCTTGATAAGGGCTGCACATGCGCAGACCCTCAGGATGGCGGACGGCCACGGTTCCTGAACACACGGGAAATGGCACTCACAGTCCGGTGAGTGACACTCCCTCTCCTTCTCCTCCTTTGAAGCCCACTCCATCCGCCTCTTTTTCCCCATCGATCTCCGCATCATTGTCGTCTACTGCCCCCCTGGCCCCACCTCCCTCTTCCTTGATAACTTCGCTGCCTGGCTTCCTCATCACCTCTCCTCTGACCTCCCCTCCATCATCCTCGGTGACTTCAACTTCCCCATGGACAATCCCTCTGACCCTGCTTCCTGCAAACTGCTCACCCTTTTTTCCTCCCTTGGCCTTACCCAATGGACCTCCTCCTCTACCCACTCCCTTGGCCACTCCCTTGATCTTGTCTTCTCCTACCTTTGTAATCTCTCTGTCACGGGCACTAGGAGTCTTTACCCAGGGATCACCAGGTGATAGGCTTACCAGAGCAGTATAGGTGGTAATATGGTACTCTGGTAGCAGGGTGATCACGGAACAGGAAATAGCAGATGATGAGATGCTCAGGAAAGTCTATGACTAGCAGCACTGGCAATATGGAGGTAGTAATACACGAGGAACTGTATGGACAAAGGACACGTGAAGGTAGTCAGTGGTCTGCGGTAGCAAGTTGTACCACTGCTATAGTGAGGAGGAATGTCCAACAGAAACGAGGAGGTGATGAGAGTCAGCGGTCTGCGGATAGCAAGTTGTACCGCTGTCTGAGTGAAGGAATGGAATCCAAGTGGAGATATCCGGGGAGTCAGTGGTCTGCGTTAGCAAGTTGTACCACTGCTATGTGAGAGGATACTGGAACAGGTGAAACTGTAAACAGGAGTCAGTGGTCTGCCACTAGCAAGTTGTACTACTGAATATATATGTGAGGAGGTGCACGGGGAGAGACTGCAACACAATATATACACGGGCACCTTGACTTTGATCCACAGTAATATGCACAATATAAATGTATAAATGACTGAACAATACTGCCAATATAGAAAGTCTCTTGAAGTAGTCCAGCATAAGATAACACAGTCAATGATGGCAATAGACTCAGCGGATAGCACACTCCAGAGGAGAACCAACACAGTCCAGCAAGGTATGCAATACACAGCACAGTCAATGAGAAGTATGCATACCGTGGTTCAGGAGGCAGTCAGACAGGAGTGCAGAGATACCTGAACGGCAGGAGGCCGGCAGGATGCGAAGTCCCTGGATGGGTGAAGCGGTGGTCTAGTAGGTGCAGCGCACGGGAAGGTAGACCAGCAGGGAACACAGGAAAGCGTGGAGAGCGGATCAGCAGTAGATGGATGAGTAGTGCTGAGGAGTAGCAGCAGCGGGTCTCTGCGGGAACACGGAGGTAGCCAATAGCAACCAGCAGGTGCAGTAACGATGGGACACGGGAGAGCAGAGTTGAACAGGCACTGTTGATCACGGAGAATAGCGGGTAGCAATAGTGGAGGCAGACTCAAGGAAACACGGGAGCGTTGACAAGGACTGAAGACTGAAGCGCACAGAGGCAGCGGATAGGAATCAGCCAAACAGTCACGATGAAACACAGACGGGTTGCAGGTTGAAGACTGTAGTGCACGGAGGCAGCGGATAGGAATCAGCTAGCAGTCACGATGATGAAACACAGACGAGTTGCAGGTTGAAGACTGTAGTGCACGGAGGCAGCGGATAGGAATCAGCTAGCAGTCACGATGATGAAACACAGACGAGTTGCAGGTTGAAGCCTGTAGTGCACGGAGGCAGCGGATAGGAATCAGCTGGCAGTCACAATCATGAACAGGTGAGTGGATGTGGTTGAAGCCTGTAATGCACGGAGGCAGCGGATAGGCATCAGCTAACAGTCCCAATGATACATGGTAGAGTTGAAGTGATAAGAAGACTGTAGTGCACGGAGGCAGCGGATAGGAATCAGCTCACAGTCACGATGATACAGTAGATGGTAGAAGTGGTATGGGAACCACAGTAGCAGAAGTGGTTTGGAAACCACAGAGGTAGAAGTGGTTTGGAAACCACAGGAATCAGCAGGGCTGAATAAACAAGGAAACACAGGAACACCTTCAGAGACTCATGGGGAATGAGACTCCAAGATCAGGCAACGTGGTGTTGACCACAGGTGCTTAATATAGGGAGGTTGCCTGATCTGCCAATTAAGTTAAAGGAACATACACTGAAGGTTTGGAAAGGGCTGCGCATGCGCAGTCCCTCAGGATGGAGGACGTCCACGGTTCCTAATAGTCCGGGAAGAAGCACTCACAGTCCGGTGAGTGACAGTACCCCCCCTTTTAAAGGTGGGCACAGAACGCCTGGAACCGGGCTTGTCCGGATTTTTGGAATAAAACTTCTTCAGAAGGGCAGGAGCATTAAGATCTTCAGCTTTGATCCATGAACGCTCCTCAGGACCAAAGCCCTTCCAATGAACGAGGAAACGGAGGACTCCTCGCGAAATTTTTGCATCCAATACCTCAGTAATCTCGAAATCCTCCTCCTGATGAACTTGAACTGGCTGCGGTGCTGAGGGAGGAGTCGAGAAACGATTGATAATAAGAGGTTTGAGTAAGGACACATGGAAGGCATTGGAAATCCGAAGATTCTTAGGAAGAAGAAGTTTAACACATACTGGATTGATAACTTGAATGATCCTATATGGACCAATAAAACGAGGGGCGAATTTCATAGATGGAACCTTCAAACGAATATTTTTGGTAGATAACCAAACCCGATCTCCAATTTTTAGTGGTGGAATAGCCCGCCTCTTCTTATCTGCGAAAGACTTATATTTGTTAGATGTCTTCTTTAAACAGGTTTTGACCTGAGACCAGATATTTTTGAAGGTCTGACAAGCAGTCTCCACAGCAGGAACTTGGGTGGGCGGGAGGGCAGGAAATTCCGGAAAAGACGGATGGTGACCGTAGACCACAAAGAATGGAGTTTTGGATGATGACTCATGGTACATGTTGTTATGGGCGAATTCAGCCCAAGGGAGCAATTCTACCCAGTTGTCTTGGTTGGCTGAAGAGAACATCCTAATAAAAGTCTCAAGATCTTGATTGACTCGTTCCGTTTGTCCGTTAGATTGCGGATGGTAAGACGATGAGAGTGCTAATCGTATGCCCAAGGTTTTACAAAGGGCCCGCCAGAATCTGGAAACGAATTGTACTCCTCTATCTGACACAATCTCAGACGGACATCCATGGATGCGGAAGATTTCTTTAATGAAATGTTCAGCCAGAGTAGACGAGGAAGGTAAACCGGACAGAGGGACGAAATGAGCCATCTTCGAAAATCTGTCTACCACTACCCAAATAGTATTGTGATTCTTACTTGGTGGCAAATCAGTAACGAAATCCATACTAATATGGGTCCAAGGCTTGGACGGAATGGGTAGTGGTCGCAGCAACCCTGCTGGAGTTCTGCGGGAGGATTTGAACTGAGAACATAAATCACAGGAAGCAATAAACTCTTTGACGTCTCTCCTCATTGAAGGCCACCAGTAACTACGAGAGAGAATCTCAAAGGTCTTATGTTCACCGGCGTGTCCAGAAAAACGAGAGGCATGGAACCACGAAAGGATTTTCCTCCTCAGAGTAGGAGGCACGAGGGTCTTCCCAAATGGTAGCATTTTGGTGGATGAAGCAGCCAGAGAAATACATTTGGGGTCTAGAATAGCATGGTTGGGAACCTCTTCTACATCAGAGGACGTCACAAAAGCTCGAGATAGAGCGTCAGCTTTCTTGTTCTTAGCAGCTGGTTTGAAGGTTATAATTAATTCAAAACGGGAAAAGAAAAGAGACCATCTTGCTTGACGAGGGTTCAAGCATTGAGCAGATTGCAAATATGACAAGTTCTTATGATCCGTGAAGATCGTCACCGGATGGCGAGCTCCTTCCAACAAGTATCTCCATTCCTCTAATGCAGCTTTGATGGCCAGCAACTCCTTGTCCCCGATAGTATAGTTTTTCTCTGCGGGCAGAAGACCCCGAGAGTAGAAGGCACAAGGATGTAATTTTTGTTGCTCCGAGCGTTGGGAGAGAATAGCTCCTAAGCCCACATTAGAGGCATCTACTTCTAGGAAGAAGGGGAGTGTCACATCAGGTTGTCGCAGAATGGGAGCAGACGAGAAGGACTCTTTGAGGATTTGAAAGGCTTGGAGAGCCTCAGATGACCATTGCTTAGTATTAGCCCCTTTCCGAGTTAAGGCCACAATGGGAGATGCAATGGATGAGAAGTCTTGAATGAAGCGTCTATAGTAATTGGCAAAACCTAAAAAACGCTGGATGGCACGAAGAGTAGTTGGCTGAGGCCAATGTAGTACAGCATTTACTTTGTCTGGATCCATCTTCAGGCCAACTCCGGAAACTATATACCCCAAGAATGGAATCTGGGGTAACTCGAATGAACATTTTTCCAATTTACAGAACAATGAGTTTTTCCGTAGTCTGGAGAGGACCTCTGCCACATGTTGGTGATGAGAAGGCAGGTCCTGTGAGAAGATCAATATGTCGTCCAGGTAGACAACGACACATACATATAATAAGTCCCGAAAGATCTCATTGATGAAACCCTGGAAAACCGCGGGGGCATTACACAGCCCGAAGGGCATTACTAAATATTCGTAATGCCCATCTCTGGTGTTAAACGCGGTCTTCCATTCGTCACCGGAACGGATTCTAATTAAATTGTAGGCACCACGAAGATCCAACTTAGTAAATATCCGAGCTCCCTTGATGCGATCAAATAGCTCAGTGATCAGCGGAATGGGATACCGATTCTTGATAGTAATGGCGTTGAGTCCACGAAAATCTATACAAGGGCGTAATGATCCATCCTTCTTTTTGACGAAGAAGAACCCAGCTCCAGCGGGAGAGGTGGAAGGTCGAATGAACCCACGCTGGAGATTCTCCTGTATGTACTCAGATGTGGCTTGAGTTTCAGGTAACGAGAGAGGATAGACCCGACCCCTGGGAGGAGTCTTGCCAGGTAGAAGGTCGATCGGACAATCCCAAGAACGATGAGGAGGAAGACGTTCAGACTGAGCTTTATCAAACACATCGGCAAATGAAGCATACTGAGGAGGGAGTCCCGGGGAGGAAGATGAGATGGAAGATTGCTGTACTTTAAGAGGAATAACTTGAGAGAGACAACGATGGTGACATTCAGGCCCCCAAGACGTAACTTGAGGGGTGCGCCAGTCAATCTGGGGAGAGTGACATTGAAGCCATGGAAGGCCTAAGACAATCGGACTTGTCGTAACAGGAAGAATTAAAAACGAAATTTCTTCATGGTGTAGTACACCAATCTGAAGGGTTACTGGAGACGTACTCTGGGTGATGAGACCATTGATGAGACGTGATCCATCTATAGCCGTCACAGTAATGGGTGTTTTTAAAGTGATCACTGGTAGGGACCATTGATTCACTAGTGATTTAGAAATGAAATTTCCTGCTGCTCCGGAATCAATCAATGCCTGTGACTCAAAGGATTTAGTAGCAAAGGAAATCGTAACATCGAAAGCGCAGACTTTAGATTTCATAGACAATGGAGAGGACTCCAGGGACCCTAACTTCACCTCTCCAGAACTAGTTAGGGCCTGGCATTTCCCGATTTCTTAGGGCAAGAACTGAGCATATGTGTGGAATCAGCACAATAGATACAGAGTCTATCTTTTACTCTTCGTTTCCTCTCTTCTAAAGATAATTTGGAACGTCCTATCTCCATGGGAATCACAGAAGGTGAAACTGGACGAAATTGAGGGTTTAAACGAAGAGGTGCTTTAGCAGAAGTTGTTTTCTCAGATTCTCTTTCACGAAATCTCATGTCTACACGATGGCAAAGAGAGATCAAATCTTCTAGTGACGAAGGAAGCTCTTGGGTAGTCAGTGCATCTTTAATTTTATCGGAGAGCCCCTGCCAGAAGGCGGCAACTAATGCTTCAGTGTTCCACTGAAGTTCAGAGGCTAAGATCCTAAATTGAATGACATACTGTCCTACTGTATGGGAGCCTTGTCGCAAACGAAGAATGCTGGAAGCAGCGGAGGTCACACGACCTGGTTCATCGAACACACTTCGGAACGTGGAAATGAATTTGGCACTATCTTGTAGAATTGGATCGTTTCTTTCCCACAGAGGGGAGGCCCAAGCCAGGGCTTGTCCAGAAAACAATGAGATAAGATAGGCCACTCTGGAACGATGGGTAGAAAAATTTTGAGGTTGGAGTTCAAAATGGACTGAACATTGGTTAAGGAAACCTCTACAAGTTTTGGGGTCCCCGTCATATTTTGACGGAGTAGGCAGGTGAAGCGTAGGAGCTGTAGACACCTGGGATGGCACTGGGGAAACGGAGGAAAGCACAGGAGCTTCAATACTAGCTGTAACAGTCTGTCCAGATGTTCCTTGGGAGGTTAACGATTGGTAACATTGAAGTAACAGCTGTTGGCGAGCATCCTGTTGCTCCACACGGCTGACCAGATGCTGCAGCATCTCCTTAGCGGTAGGTTCCGTATCTGGGTCTGTCATGGCCTGATCTTACTGTCACGGGCACTAGGAGTCTTTACCCAGGGATCACCAGGTGATAGGCTTACCAGAGCAGTATAGGTGGTAATATGGTACTCTGGTAGCAGGGTGATCACGGAACAGGAAATAGCAGATGATGAGATGCTCAGGAAAGTCTATGACTAGCAGCACTGGCAATATGGAGGTAGTAATACACGAGGAACTGTATGGACAAAGGACACGTGAAGGTAGTCAGTGGTCTGCGGTAGCAAGTTGTACCACTGCTATAGTGAGGAGGAATGTCCAACAGAAACGAGGAGGTGATGAGAGTCAGCGGTCTGCGGATAGCAAGTTGTACCGCTGTCTGAGTGAAGGAATGGAATCCAAGTGGAGATATCCGGGGAGTCAGTGGTCTGCGTTAGCAAGTTGTACCACTGCTATGTGAGAGGATACTGGAACAGGTGAAACTGTAAACAGGAGTCAGTGGTCTGCCACTAGCAAGTTGTACTACTGAATATATATGTGAGGAGGTGCACGGGGAGAGACTGCAACACAATATATACACGGGCACCTTGACTTTGATCCACAGTAATATGCACAATATAAATGTATAAATGACTGAACAATACTGCCAATATAGAAAGTCTCTTGAAGTAGTCCAGCATAAGATAACACAGTCAATGATGGCAATAGACTCAGCGGATAGCACACTCCAGAGGAGAACCAACACAGTCCAGCAAGGTATGCAATACACAGCACAGTCAATGAGAAGTATGCATACCGTGGTTCAGGAGGCAGTCAGACAGGAGTGCAGAGATACCTGAACGGCAGGAGGCCGGCAGGATGCGAAGTCCCTGGATGGGTGAAGCGGTGGTCTAGTAGGTGCAGCGCACGGGAAGGTAGACCAGCAGGGAACACAGGAAAGCGTGGAGAGCGGATCAGCAGTAGATGGATGAGTAGTGCTGAGGAGTAGCAGCAGCGGGTCTCTGCGGGAACACGGAGGTAGCCAATAGCAACCAGCAGGTGCAGTAACGATGGGACACGGGAGAGCAGAGTTGAACAGGCACTGTTGATCACGGAGAATAGCGGGTAGCAATAGTGGAGGCAGACTCAAGGAAACACGGGAGCGTTGACAAGGACTGAAGACTGAAGCGCACAGAGGCAGCGGATAGGAATCAGCCAAACAGTCACGATGAAACACAGACGGGTTGCAGGTTGAAGACTGTAGTGCACGGAGGCAGCGGATAGGAATCAGCTAGCAGTCACGATGATGAAACACAGACGAGTTGCAGGTTGAAGACTGTAGTGCACGGAGGCAGCGGATAGGAATCAGCTAGCAGTCACGATGATGAAACACAGACGAGTTGCAGGTTGAAGCCTGTAGTGCACGGAGGCAGCGGATAGGAATCAGCTGGCAGTCACAATCATGAACAGGTGAGTGGATGTGGTTGAAGCCTGTAATGCACGGAGGCAGCGGATAGGCATCAGCTAACAGTCCCAATGATACATGGTAGAGTTGAAGTGATAAGAAGACTGTAGTGCACGGAGGCAGCGGATAGGAATCAGCTCACAGTCACGATGATACAGTAGATGGTAGAAGTGGTATGGGAACCACAGTAGCAGAAGTGGTTTGGAAACCACAGAGGTAGAAGTGGTTTGGAAACCACAGGAATCAGCAGGGCTGAATAAACAAGGAAACACAGGAACACCTTCAGAGACTCATGGGGAATGAGACTCCAAGATCAGGCAACGTGGTGTTGACCACAGGTGCTTAATATAGGGAGGTTGCCTGATCTGCCAATTAAGTTAAAGGAACATACACTGAAGGTTTGGAAAGGGCTGCGCATGCGCAGTCCCTCAGGATGGAGGACGTCCACGGTTCCTAATAGTCCGGGAAGAAGCACTCACAGTCCGGTGAGTGACACTCTCTGACTTCTCCATCTCTCCCTTTCCTCTATCTGATCACCATCTCCTCTCCTTCTCTCTCTCCTGTTCTCCTGCTCATCCCCCTGCCCAAACCTACTCTATCCATACGCAACATCGATGCCCTTGACCCAGCCACTCTGTCCTCCTCTCTTGATACTCTCCTTTCTCCCCTTTCCTCTCTCTCCTGCCCCAACCAGGTGGTCTCCCTCTACAATCTCACCCTCACCTCTGCTCTGGATGCGGTCGCCCCTGCCCACTCCGTCCACCCCCGCTGCTCCAAACCCCAACCCTGGCACTCCAAACTTACCCACCTCCTCCAAAAATGCTCCCGTACTGCTGAACGCCACTGGAGAAAATCCCGCTCCCTGGCTGACTTCCTCCACTTCAAATTCATCCTCTCATCCTACAGTTCTGCCCTCTCACTCGCTAAACAATCTTTCTTCAAGTCCCTTATCCTCTCCCAATCCTCTAACCCCCGCCGCCTCTTCGCCACCTTCAGCACTCTCCTGGCCGCGCCCCCTCCTCCCACCCCCTCCTCCCTGACTACCTCCGACTTCGCCTCCTTTTTGTCCTCTAAAATTGAGGCCATCCGACATGAAATCTACTCCTCCACTCTCTCGTCCACCCCCCCGCTCTTCTGTCCTCCCCCTAGCCACCTTCCCCTTCACTTCTTCCGCCCTACCTTGGGTGAGGAAGTCCACTCTCTCACTTCCCCTCTACCTGTTCCCTGGATCGCATCCCCTCGCAACCTTCCCACCTTCTTGGCTCCCTTTCCCCCACTACCTGTTGCCACCTCGCTCACCTCTTTAATCTCTCCCTCTCCTCCGGCATCTTCCCCTCCTCCTTCAAACATGCTCTTGTTTCCCCCATTCTTAAAAAACCTAATCTTGACCCCACCTCTTCCTCTAACTATCGGCCCATATCTCTTCTCCCCTTTGCCTCCAAAATTCTCGAGAGGCTCGTCTGTAGTTGTCTCTCCTCCTACCTTTCTGAACACTCCCTCCTCGATCCTCTCCAGTCTGGTTTCCGTCCCCTTCACTCCACTGAAACTGCCCTGGCTAAAGTAACGAATGATCTCCTCTCGGCTAAAGCCAGGGGCCACTTCTCCCTTCTCATCCTCCTTGACCTCTCTGCAGCCTTCGACACCGTCGACCACCCCCTTCTTCTCCACACCCTCCAGTCCTTTGGCCTCTCCGGCCCAGTCCTGTCCTGGTTCACCTCTTACCTTGCTGACCGTTCCTTCTCCGTCACCACCTCTGGGTCTCTCTCCTCCCCGTCCACCCTTCCAGTCGGGCTCCCTCAGGGCTTTGTTTTGGGACCCTTACTCTTCTCTCTATACACCTCTTCCCTAGGTGAACTCATCAGCTCCTTCGGCCTCAACTATCATCTCTACGCTGAGGACACTCAACTTTACCTCTCCTCTCCTGATCTCTCTCCCTCCCTCCTCTCTAGGGTGTCCACCTGCCTCTCTGCCATCTCCTCCTGGATGTCCTCTCGATTCCTCAAACTTAACCTCGCCAAAACTGAACTCATAGTTTTCCCTCCCCCTCGCACCTCGCCCCCTTCTGACCTCTCTATCACTGTCGACAACACCTCTATCTCCTCTGTCCCCCAACTTCGCTGCCTCGGGGTCATCCTCGACTCCTCTCTCTCCTTTGGCCCCCACATTCTCTCTCTTGCTAAATCCTGCCGCTTCCAGCTGCGTAACATCGCACGCATCCGGCCCTTCCTTTCCCAAGATGCCACTAAATGTCTTATTCACTCTCTGATCATCTCCCGCATAGACTACTGTAACCTCCTCCTTACTGGCCTCCCCCACTCTCACCTCGCTCCCCTTCGATCTGTACTTAACGCTGCCACTAGGCTCATCTTCCTTTCTCCCCCCTCTACCAATCCCTTCACTGGCTCCCCTTACCCTACAGAATCCTGTTCAAGCTCCTCACTCTTACATACAAGGCCCTCGCCAACTCCACAGCACCCTACATCTCCTCCCTCCTCTCTATTCATGCTCCATCCCGCCCTCTCCGATCGGCCAATGACCGTCGCTTCTCTTCCCCCCTGATCACCTCCTCCCACGCGCGTATCCAAGACTTCTCCCGCACTGCCCCCCTCCACTGGAACCATCTCCCCCGCTCCATCAGAACTTCCCCTAATCTGTCCAGTTTCAAACGGTGTTTTAAAACCCACCTTTTCTTAAAGCTTTCCAGTCTCCCACTTAACTTACTACCTTTTCTTCTGACTCTTCCCCCTCATTTCCCTTCCCCTATCCTTATCCTCCGTTCCTCCTCTCTCCCCTGTGTCTCTCTGTCAGTCTTCCCCTCCCCTTAGATTGTACGCTCCTTCGAGCAGGGTCTTCTCTCCTCCTGTCTTCACCACTTTTAACTCTGCTCGCCAGCTACCTAGCCTTACTCCTTGAGGACCCTCTTCCCCATCCCCTCTCGCTTCCTCCTCTTTGCCTGGGGGTCTCCCTCTCATCTGTGCCCTCCCTCCTTCGTGCCGTTGTTGGCTGACCTTCCCCCGCCCCTCTTGCTGTGCCTTGAGCTCACTGAGTTACTGTGATTATTGTTTACTGTTCTGTGCTGTCTCCTCTCGTATTGCTATTTCGTTTGTCCCTGTACGGCGCCGCGGACACCTCGTGGCGCCTTATAAATAAAAATTAATAATAATAATAATCCTTGTGGCTATTCTTCTCGCAAATTTCTGCTGGCAGAGAAGAACTACTCTATAGGAGATCAAGAATTATTAGCCATTAAGTTGGCTTTGGAAGAATGGAGACATTTGTTGGAAGGTGCCAAATATCCCATCTCTATCATTACAGGTCATAAAAACCTTGTGTACCTAAAGTCAGCCCAGTGTCTCAATCCAAGACAAGCTAGATGGGCCTTGTTATTTTCCAGGTTTGACTTCAAAGTAACCTACCGGCCAATATCCCAGATTTGTAATGCTCTTTCTTGTTCCATGGTTTAAGATGAGGATCTTCACCTCACTCAAAACAATCCCATCATCGATCCTGTGTCCTTTTCTACCACTAATATTATTCCTACCCTGACGCTGGGAAAATTTTTCATAGCTTCAGCACTCTTTCCCCCCCCCTGACCCCCAAAAAAACCCAAAACACGTGAGAGAGCTGCTGCGCATGCGCCCGCGTTTTGGCAGCGCTGTCCTATACAGCAGCCGCGGCGCTGTCAAAGAAGCATCCGCGGACGCTTCTTTGACAGCGCCACGGCTTCTGTATAGGAAAGTGCCGCTATGGTGGGCACTAAGTTAGTGCAGGGGGGGTTTCTGGAGACTCAGAAACCCCCCCTGCGTGCGCCACTGACCTTGGGCTGGGTCACTGGGCTACCTGCATTTTTTTCTTTAACATGTTCCTAATAGGCTGCTGACCTGTCCTTCCCCCCCAGCCTAAAGTTTGCTATACCGTGTACTGACCTGGCTCTGAATAATTGGACTGCTATTGTTTAACCCCTTAGAACCTTGCTTACTGACATTGCTTTACTTTGTACCAACCTGGCTCTGGACAATTGGAGTCGCTGCAACTTAAACCCCTTGGAAGCCTCCTGACTGGCCTTCTGATATATTAGAAACAACTCTCCTGGAACCACCGTCTCAGCAGCTTCTAGAATCAATTCCCAGCCAGCTTCATCAGCAACTCCTCTTTGATCAGCCTGCTTCCAGACATTGGAATTCGTCCGTCAGAGTAAGGTATGGAGTTTTTTTTATTTGTTACTGTGACAGGAGGGCTATATATAGAAAAATGCAATCCAAAACTCATGAGATCTGAAAAAAAAGACACTTTGCATCGTTTTTAGATCCTAATTTGGCACGAAAAGTTGAGTCATGGCTCAATTCTCTGAATCTGAACCACTCATCTATACTATTGAATGCTGTCTTTCTAGACTCCTGTATGAAATTGTTTCCCCTGGTTGCCAAGGGAACAGTCCAGCCACGAGCCAACTATGGTTCCCCAACCCACCACCGCTCAAACATTGATTAACCAGCTGCAAGTTAGACAAATGAAATTTCATTTTGTTTACAATGGCTCAAACAAACTTGTTCTATTTTTGTATGTGATTAAATAAAGTTTTTTTTACAAGTCAAAATATAAAAATTTATTTTATTATGAGGTCCATTTCCGATGATGAACTAAGGAATTCTGGTTTTTGGTGTCAACCAAAAAAGTCCCAAAAAACCCAGTGAGGGCTTTTCCACTGTAAACAAAAAACCCCCCAGAAATTTGATTGCCAGGCAGGATACCCCAGGAACATTTGGAGGTATCCATACTCTCCACCAGCAGTTTAGCAAGTTCTCATATCATCTCCCTCTCCCTCCACTACTGCTCCACACCACCATTATAGGAGCATTGCATTCACTTTTCAAAACAGGCTGGGATCCTGCTTACGCTCTGATATTACTGCAATTAGTTGTGATGAAACACTAAACGGATGTATCAAAACAGTGTGTTGTAACAGATGGTGTGTATATATATATATATATATATATATATATATATATATATATATATATATACACATACACAGTGGGAGAAATAAGTATTGAACACATCAACATTTTTCTCAGTAAACATATATTTAATGTGACTATTGTAATGAAATTTAAACAAAATGTAAGCAACAACCCACACATGCAAAGGAATCAAGCCATAGATGTCCATAATTTAAGTTTTGTGTAATAATGTGAAATAACACAAGGAAAAAGTATTGAACACATGAAGAAAGGAAGGTGCAAAGAGACATGGAAAGCCAAGGCACCAGCTGAAATCTATCAGTAATTAGAAAGCAATCCTTCCAACTGGTTCAGCCACAACTGATGGCCTATAAAAAGGTGTCTCATTATGAAGGTCACACAAGAAACATCTCATGATGGGTAAAAGCAAAGAGCTCTCTCAAGACCTTCACTACCTTATTGTTGCAAAACTTACTGATGGCATTAGTTACAGAAGGATCTCTAGACTGCTGAATGTTAAAGTGAGCACTGTTGGGGCCGTAATTCGGGGGGTTTCTGGAGAAAGAACATCATTTTACCATAAACCGGCCAAGACCAGGTGCACCTCGCAAGATTTCTGACAGAAGAGTGAAAAAATGATCAGAAGAGTTGTCCAAGAACCAAGGACCACTTGTGGAGAACTTCAGTAAGACCTGGAATTAGCAGGTACAATTGTTTCAAAGAAAACAGTAAAACAATAAGTAATGCACTCAACCTCTATGACCTGTATGCATGCTCACCATGCAAGACTCCTTTGCTGAAGAAAAAACATTTTTCTGCACACGGTACTGGCATACTGCATGCTATTGAAGTAATGATGAATGAAAAAATGTACCGACACATTCTTGATAAAAATCTGCTGCCAACTACCAGGATGCTGAAGATGAAACAAGGGTGGACATTTCAGCAAGACAATTATCCCAAACACACAGCCAAGGACACTCTCAATTGGCTTCAGAGAAAGAAATAAAGCTTCTAGAATGGCCTAACCAATCACCTGACTTGAATCCAATTGAAAATCTATGGAAAGAACTAAAGATCAGAGTTCATAGAAGAAGCTCACGGAACCTTCAAGATTTGAAGACTGTGTTGAAGAATGGGGCAAAATCACATATGAGCAATGTATTTGACTAGTTTCTCCATACAGGAGGCATCTTGAAGCTGTCATTAACAACAAAGTCTTTTGTACAAAGTTTTAAATACATTTCAGGAAGCATGTTCAATACCTTTTTCCCTGTGTCATTTCACATTATTACACAAAACTTATATATATTGGTGAGCTTCATCCTCTCCCCTGGCACCATATGCCCTGACTCTGTCCTCTTTCTGTAATAAAAATAAAATAAACACCAAACAATGGTTTGCATTTTTTTGTTTGCTATATGGTGTCTGTATTCATTAACACTGAATACACGTATCTATTGCATGTAACCTTCCCACCCAAAAAAACAGTAATTAGAAATAAAGATCCCCCTCACAAAAAAACCCACTAAAACTGAAAAAAACACTGAGAGATAAGTCATATCTGAAATCCACATTCCATAATAAGCAGCTGCTATTAGTGGCAATTACATATCATGGGCTTAGGTTATAGTTCTGAAACGGCCCCTAAGTGTAAGATACCTGTAACGTAACACATCATAAATTTAAATATTAGGACAAATTATCAGACACATTTAACAACATAATAATATCATATTACCTTAACAGAGCAAGGCTTCATCCTAATGTTCTCTTGGCTGTTCCCATTGTGTTCTGTAACTAGATAAGGGTCCTCTGTTCTCATCAACATATTTTTATTTCTTCACATACTGGCATTATCAGATATCAACAGAAGTTTGTCCTCATATAACCCTTCATTCAGAAATGTATTCACCACAAATCATTAAATCAGATCACACTAAGCCGTGTTGTATCTAGGGGCATTTTATTGTTTATCTGCCATCACTCACAACACTGTAAATGGTCTTATACACATTTACAGAGACTGTCAGAGTCAGGTTTGTGGAAAGGACTAAGGACTGAAATGGTGTAAGGGTCTTTCTCTGTGCACATCATTGTTAGCATTGCTGCCTCACAGAGCTGGGGTCACGGGTTAGATTCTGATCAGACCCTATCTGTGTGGAGCTTGTATGCTCTCCCTGTGTTTGCGTTGGTTTATTCCAGCGGCTCTAGTTTCCTCCCCAGTCCAAAAACCTACTGGTAGGTTAATTGATTGCTGACAATAATGAACTCTAGTGTATGGTAGGGAATTTAGATTGTAATCTCCAATGGGGGAGGAACTGATGTGAATGATTAGATCTTCTCTGTACAGTACTACATAATATGTTCAACAATATATCAGTAAACCAAATTAATGTTTTATGTACTTATATTATACAGAGAGGATGCAATGCTGATTTGGACCATGAAAAGCAGTGCTAGAACTACCACCCCTGCTGGTAGTGCAGGCTCTATAGGGCCAGAAGAAGAGGAGGAGGGCCTGACAATGTCAGGTCACCTCCCCTGAGCTCCCTGCTCTATTCTCTGAAGAGCAGAGTAGGGGCCTTTTCTAAGTATGTGCCTGTCCAGCGAATGCCTAGAGAATCCCCAGTTGGTGTTTTGCTGTGCATGCATAATGTATAATTCCTAATATTCCCATAGATAGATTACATAGACCCCATCTGTATTGGACTATTTTGAACAAATTTGGACCTTCCTAAATAAATATCAATAATATTAAATAGCAATATCAATTAGGAAGAAGACAAAGAAGGCACACATTATGATAGATAGCATACTATTAAATAAATAGTTATCCCTTTTTTAGGTATATTGCCAAAATCCAACCAACCACATAGATTTAAAGTGGCATTGAAGCTGATGACTCTCTGACATTCAGAAAGTAAACATGCTCAGAAATATTAATCTAGGTCCCCTAAAAAAACTGTTAAGTCTGTACTGGAAAAATTGAAGTAACGTCCATAAAAACAAATGTACAAAGTATAATGCAGGTAACGTATCAGCTGAATTTAAAATCCTGTTAACTATTAATGCGAAATCAACAGGTAAAAGCTCCGCACAGAGAGGAGCAGCACAAGAGGCCCTCTAACCAGCTCCTGAAGGGTTCTAATGTACCTGGATTCATTGGAAACCAAGCACTGCTCATCGAGCTCCGGGTATTGACGCCACCAGGCTGTGTCTCCAGGACCTGGCTCCAAATCTCCTGGATGCAGAGTCAGCTTGGAGGTGGTGCAGTGCATTTGCACAGTCTAGTGATCTAGTCCATGATTAGATGGTGATTTTTTTCTCACCAATTTGATTAGCCAGCAATAAATGAAAGTACTGGGCTCATGCACGCAACATATTGGTACTATAATATCATATTGTAACATCATCATCATTTATTTACATAGCGCCACCAATTCCGCAGCGCTATACAGGGAATATTTGTATTTCACATCAGTCCCTGCCCCATTGCAGCTTACAGTCTAAATTCCCTAACACACACAGGCTAGGTCAGCAGCCAATTAACCTACTAGTATGTTTTTGGAGTGTGGTAGGAAAACGGAGTGCCCGGAGAAAGCCCACACAAACGGAGAGAACATACAAACTTCACGTAGAAAAGACCTTGGTCGGGAATCAAACCCATGATCCCAGCACTGTGAGTGCCATTCACTGAGCCACCGTACTATCCACCGTGTAACATAAGCTGATGCTTCTCTGCAAACTTAATGCGCGGCCTCTTTGAAAGAACAAGGGCTAATTGTAAGCCCCCTTAAAATTTTATGTTCCTCATCACGATTAAGAAAGTAGGCTGAAATCATTGCCTAACACAATCAAAGCATCGGGACTGTAACTGTTTACCAGAGGAGTAGTGAAAAACGAAAGCACATTTTTTAGGGCTGGCTGAGATAGCATCAGAGTAGGGATAGAAAGTCAAGGTTCATAGCAAGAGGTCACATGCCAAGACTACACAAGCATCTCAATTTCAAGGCAGGGGTCGCAAGTTGGATTCAACATAGGAGGCATAAGTCAACTTCTAAAACAAATATTGAGTTGCAGAACGCCGATGTTCCAACAACAGCCTGCAGTGGTGATGAGCACCAGAACTCAGCTGGTATGTACAGTGAGGTCTGCATAGGTCAACATTTAGCAATTTTGCTGTGCTGCAATCACTCAGATCCTCATTTTAAGAGTAAATACAGATAGACAGCTCTGTTATGCTCCTAGGCATGACCATGTTGCACTTAATGGATGCAAATGAAAAACGGAGGTAGAGTTACTAAAACTTCTAAAAATGAGAAGAAGAGGTGATGCCCATAGTGACCAATCAGATTCTAACTATCATTTTCTAGAATGTACTAGATAAATAATAGCTAGAATCTGATTGGTTGCCACTTTTTCTTTTGGAGGTTTTAACAAATATGTCCCTTAGAGTTGGGAAGGAGCCGAATTTTAATAAGTTAAAATAAAGTTACCCATTATTTGTGTGCTACATGCCAAAGCAAGCAGTATTTCCCTGCATGCAAAGGAAAATGGCATTTGCCCTCTTTGCATTGCAACATGGTTTATCCAGGTGCAAATTTCAACCCTTAAGCTGGATTTGCTTTTAACCCTATATGGAACTTTAAGGGGTATATATACTATGTGGTGGTTCAGTAGAACACTTCTATTTCTTCTTACATTTTGTTTACTTATTTTTTTTGCCAAGTTTCTCCATAATATTTTGTTATTTATTTCGTGGGCATATTTTTTTTTTTTGTACAGCTCAAGGTAGATGGAAAGTAGAGAGATAAAATGCACTATAATACTTTGCCAACAAGACTCCACTTTGAACAGAACTCTGATTCTAGAACTGCAGGTTTGCACTTGATAAATAAAATCCAATTGTAAAGCGCTATGAATTTGCTGGCGCTATATAAATAAATGATGATGATGATGATAAATATACTGTACTTACACAGAAAATAAGAATACCTTTCTTTTTTTGGTCAGTAAAATGCAGCTGAAAAAAGCATGCAAGGGAATAATCCTGGAAACAGCTGCTATCTCTGATAGGTGGCAGAGAGCCTAGAATGTGCTATTCTTAGATTAAGAAAATATAAGTGGGTCAGGTTACACTGAACTTGTCATCATAATCCCCTTTAAAATAAAAATGGACTGGCTGAAGGTTAGAAAGGACTCTGGTAATATATACATATAGGTGACTCTAGTCATCTTTCAGCATTTACTAATGTACTTCACTAAGCTAAAAGGCAGACTTCTTTCCCAGAATTACACATTCCTCCCGTCATACATATAAGGGGTCTTTGATCCTGAATATTTGAGATTTTCTGGAT
The DNA here is from genome assembly GCF_038048845.1 of Mixophyes fleayi. Classification (NCBI taxonomy): domain Eukaryota; kingdom Metazoa; phylum Chordata; class Amphibia; order Anura; family Limnodynastidae; genus Mixophyes; species Mixophyes fleayi. The sequence continues at coordinate 40,017,371 of NC_134403.1, read as the reverse complement.
AAGGGATTTTCTTTTATAATTTAAAGCACCATGTCTAAGGTCTATTAAAGTACACTTCATCATCATCATCATCATCATCATCATCATTTATTTATATAGCGCCAACATATTCCGTAGCACTTTACAATTGGGGACAAACATAATAAACTAATAAACAAACTGGGTAAAACAGACAAAGAGGTGAGAAGGCCCTGCTTGCAAGCTTACAATCTATGGGATTAACAATTACCCAAAACGTTCCCCACACTGTACCTGACATAACCAACTTCACGATATTGTTTAGCAGTGCTCCTCACAGTAACTAGAGGAAGAAAGGCCAGGAGCCTCACACACAGTTGGATGCAAGTCAATACCATAGCGTAAAATACCAGTCTCACTACTGTGCATGCTCACGAAAAAGCCTTACGCTACAGTCAGTGTCCGGCTCATCTTGCCTATCTGACTCCTTACACTTATAGAGGTGGATCGGGGGAGGCAAGGGGTGTGCAAGTGTAGGCTGAATACAATAAGGGGTGTTCAAGTAGATGCGACTACAGTAGACCTGGACACAGATGCAGATACACCTGCCAAGAAACGTTTCTGTTGGGGGTGTTCTTCCCCTGGTGTAAGACACAAATTGATAATGTTGAGTTGCTTCCGATTCAGCAGACTACATAGAATGGGTCTTTTTTATGGATGCAATTTATGTCTGCATTTTAGACAGAATTTCCATCAAACTCTACACAAGGCCACAGGTGATTAAGCCTCTGGGTATGACAGGTTCACCAAATGTCAGCAATAGTTACATTTATACACTTTTTGGCTATCAGAACTGTCTGGATAAAAGGTTTTCTGATAAAAGATCCCATACTTTTATATCTTGTCATGAGTTGTAAGGATTCGCTGATTAAAAATGTGCATGTTTTGCAGTGACTTGGAGTAATTCACCGATGAACCTTACTTGAGTTATGAAGTTGTTATGGCTAACGACTACCAAGATGAACTTTTAGAACAGATGGTATAGAGGTCTTCACCTTTAGCACCCACCTTCTCCATAGAGCTTTATGTGCTCGCAGGTAATTGGATGCCCCCAGGTCTTAAACTCTAGCTTAGTAAAAGTTTATCTATGGCGGCTGTAGTGTAGCTAGAATAGGAGGGGGGTATACAAGACTGGGTGGTCAGAAGCAGGCCGGGGTCAGGGGTAGCAGGCAGAGTATTCAGGGACAGGCCATAGGGTCAGGGCTGGCAGCGAGCAGGCATAACCAATAACAAAGCCAGAGGTCAGGGAAAACAGAGAGCAAGCAGGGTCTGGAAACAATGCCAAGGGTCACAACGGAGACTCAGGTCAAGTAGCAAATTATGCACAGGAACAGAGCAAGTCAGCAAAATGTGCAGCACACAGGACGCTATAATCGGTACTGATATGCACCAATCAGACTGGTGCACTTCATTTTTACAAAATTAAGCCCATCAAATTGTAATTAATTACATAGTTGGTTGCCCAGCTGGCCGGGTCGCAGCAATAGATGCAGAGTGTCCCGACCGTTGTCATGGTGATGGTCAGGACGAGAATACAGGAAGTGACATTCCGGCTGTTGCCATGACAGCCTGGACGTGAGGGGATACAAACCGTGGACCGCCGTGGCTTGTAACAGAAGTCATGTGAATTCTTAAAACCAACACAAAGAGCAATCAGGAGGGGCTGCTACCTGATATGATGCTCATGTATTCCTTTACGGTTACACAAACTAACATTAAGGGGTAAATGTATCATACCCCGGTTTCTTCAACTCCCGCGATACATTTACCCCTAAGTGTTGTGTTAAGTGATGTTCACTATAAAAGGAAAATATAGCAGACTTGTCAACTTGAAATGTTCTGTTCATCTGAAATGTCTGTGACTGAGTACAACATAATTAAGACATTATATTAGTGCAGATCATTGTAGTTGGCATGTTTTTATAGGAAAAATAATCTATTAAGTATGCCACACGGTATGGTGACAAATATACAAAAAACATGCATGGATAAAGGATATTATTATTCCAGCATAAAATAAATTAATATCATGAATGCTAAGGTAAAATGGTATGCAGGTATGGGATCTGTTATCTGGAAACCCTTTATCTAGCAAATTCTAAAGCAAAAATAAAAAGATGTAAGTAAGTCCTGCTTTTCAGTAATATTGTCATGCATGGACAGAAAGTTTTCTTCTTCAGTGTCTGTGAGGAGCACTGCTAGATATTTTACTGAGGAAGCGAATGCCATGGACTGTGAGTAGTTTTTAAATGTCATTGTGTATATTTTAGACATCCAAATGTGCACATCAGATCCAATTGAATCTTTAAAACCAACCCAAAGTCTAATACATAGAATGCATCATTCTGCTCGACTACATGTCACCATATAGCCTCAAATCCCAGCATATAGCTTAATATGCCATCATAGAGTCCCATAATTCACCCATATGGTCTTATATGTCACAATATGTTTGAGTGTTTGTGTGTGTATGTGTTAGGGAAATCCCGTTAACCTTATCTTTACAGATTACCGCTTTCCCCATAGAGCTTTATTGGAACAATGAAAAGTGTAAATTTTTCAAGCAGTGACAATTTGACGCCATCTGCTTATAAAGTTGTTCCAGGTCCTCCCTGGTATTCATCGCACATTCACCCGATCTTGCACAGTATACATCTACTGATTCCCTCCTAGTAGGCATCTCTTCTACCTGCTTGGCACACTGCTCTCCTGGCAAGTTGACGAGCTTCCCCTTCCTCCATTCCAGGTCAGTATCACTCGCCTATAGTGCTGTATATATATATATGGGAAACCTGATCCCACAGAGAGGATGTCTGAGCTAAGACGGGTTCTATCATTGAATACATAACAAGTGCATAGTCCATTCATGTCCCACCCACAGAGAACGAAGGCAGCACAAATATCAGTTACATGGACCGCCATCATCAGAACACTGAACATTCTGGCTGGTGCTCAAACATTGTCTCCAGAGCTGGATTAAGGCTCTGGGGGCTCGGGGCACTTAAGATCCTATGGTGTAATATGGTTATCATTTTAGACAAATACACAGACAATACTGTGTGCACTACTGTTAGGTGCACGCAGCCCTACCTTCATGAGCAGTACAGTGTGAAGCGGGACATACCTTTCAACTGTTCTTGCAGTCGGACCAAATCCTGACTAAGTAAGATAGTCACCCAAATTCGAGACTGTCCCACTAGATTCAGGACAGTTGGCAGACTGTCCTGCTCTCTCCTACCTGTTCTTGTTGCTTTCACTACCTGCTGGTATCTTTTGCTCAGTTGCTGATTGACTGGATCCTGGAATGTTGGGGACCCTATTTGGAAAATAATGGGTACATGAAATGTAGAAAACTCCAGCGTTAAATCAATAGCTCCCACGGTTAATAATTACGTCTCCCTCCAGCCCCAATATTAAAATAATAACATTTACATTTGATAAGTAAACATATTTCCCTCTAACCAACCCTGACATTAAATTAATAGTATTCCTATTTAATAAATAAACATATTTTACTCCCTCCAAACAGCCCCTGCAATAAATTAATAGCTTTTACGTTTAATAAAATAACTCTTTCTCACGGCGATCAGCAGCATTAATTTATATTCACATTTAATAAATAGCCCCACCATCACCCCACAAATAAAATAGCACCCATTATATAATTCGCCCCCACCAATTTCACGATTAAATTAACAGCCTACCTCCGCTCCCTTAAACATTTAAAGACACTCGTCTTTCCATCACACATTATATTAAGATACTCCATCTCCCTTCCCTCATATTTACCTTGTTCTATCCGCGCTGTGTGGGAGAGGCAGACTCTTCTGTCTGCTCTCTTGCAGCTCTGCACACATGGGACAGAGCCTGTCACGTGGTGCACATGCCATGTGACATCTGTCAATGACGGGATAGGAGGAGGCTACATATAGGAGAAGGGAGGGTGGAACAGATCATAAGATCCACAGCCAAAAGAAGGAAAGTGGCTGGTTCCAGAGGAGGGGCCAGCCACCAAGTACCACACTGTCACTCCATTGGCACCCATGACAGAGGCACGTGTCCCTGACACCTCTCTTAATCCAGGACCAGCTCTCTCTGGCCAAAGCTAGTCCAAATAACTGACAGTCAGCTGAACTCCCTGAAGTAGTGGCAAACAGATGACTGTGAATCTGAGTGTGAATAAGAGTGTCTTTGCGGTTTTCGAGGCTGCAGACAAGATATCCAGCAGCTGAATGTAAATCACTTGCAATAACAACACCCCTTAGGAAAGACCAGGTAGTGACATGTGCTGGCTGCCTAGTCAAATTCCAGGATCTGTATAAAATTCAGTAGAACTTAAAATCAGAATGCAGAATCAAAAATGAGGTCATTTCTGCTGCCCCATTGTGGGTGGTCTATTTGTTTATATCACATATATGCTATAATAGAAGAGACTAATATTAAACTTCTATCTATGCCTTCAATCTACATATATAGCTTTTGCCACAGAGATTTGGTGGGTGGACGTAATCTCTGCAGGGGATACAACTTGACGAGACAGTCACTTTTTGCTTGCACTGTTCCTGAGAGCTTTGTTTCATAAATAGTGGTGAAAACATTTTAACTCTGTGTTGATTTGTAGACATGACCCTTATAGTTTAATAGTCTTTTTATCTTTTTTTTTACAAAAGTTGATTTGATAAATTTTCATATTTTAGCTCTAGGTTGTATAAGTGATTAAGTCAGGTGCAAACGGACTCTGAACTCTGCTTATATGTGAATAAAGGACTTTACGATTATGGTGTGTATATATCATTGGTTCCTAGCGAGCGTCAGTAAGTACCTCAGTGATACAAAATGTTCTGCCGCTTGTATTTACCAAGCCAGGGTTCATTGGTGAGCAGCCTATTGCTGCTGACGAAAGGAGGAAGTGACCCCTGTGTGGCAATTGAGCATACATGACTAAGATCAACAAGGGCTTCTTCGGTCATGATGGACACCTATGGACTCCATTGAAAAGATAAGCTAACACCATCTTGACATTTTTTTAAGGCTTTTCACGGCTTGTTAAATGGGATCAAATTGCAGTCCCCATAGAGATCTATGTGGACTGTAGTGACCAGCGTGAAATAGGTTAAGGTATAAGAAATCTTTCATTTCTCCTGCACTAACCCCTTAATAAAATGAATGAAGAGCTGTGATGGTCATTCTGCTCTTTTCCATGGAAAGTTGGCTTATCGCATGCTGAATAAATAGATCCCTATGTGTGAATAAAGGTTTTTTATGGGGTTAGCTACATGAACCCCTGACTGCAGCAGATAGAGATGATGAGTGCCATTGCTCATAGCTCTAATATCATCATCATTTATTTATATAACGCCACTAATTCTGCAGCGCTGTACAGAGAACTCATATCAGTCCCTGCCCCATTGGGGCATACAGTCTAAATTCCCTAACACACACAGACTAGGGTCAATTTGCTAGCAGCCATTTAACCTACCAGTATGTTTTTGGAGTGTGGGAGGAAACCGGAGCACCCGGAGGAAACCCACGCAAACACGGGGAGAACATACAAACTTCTCACAGATAAGGCCATGGTCGAGAATTGAACTCATGACCCCAGTGCTGTAAGGCAGAAGTGCTAACCACTTAGCCATCATGCTGCCCAATATGATAGCACTTGCTTATCATAATAATAAATATTGAGGTATTTTATTCCGATTATCTTAAAATCAACTACATACAAAAATAATGTGAACTATTTCATTTTCTGAAAAAAACTGCCTAGCTAAGAGGATAATGTAGTGTTGAATGCTTGCAGTCTAAATCTGCTCAGTTAGCCAATAAATGTACAATTTAAACTCAGGTTTTTTTTCTTGTCATGGTACATGTTGCAAGTCTTTACTGATGCTAGTATTATGGTGATCACAAGTTTATGTAGAACACAGAAACCTAAATATTCATACATCCTTTGCATATGATATCATACAGCAGTAGCACAGCTTTACGTTTTTAAAGTTTAATGGATACACTCAATTACTGTCATTCTCTATCCAGTAGAGAAGGGAATTTTCAGTAAGAATATATGCTAAGAGGAAAGGATCCTCATAGTCAGACCAATCTATCAAACTTAGGCCATAACGAGCTCTGACAAATATGTGTTACACTTAGTCTGACAGGTGTTGTCTTTTATTAGCATGGTGTTGATGGTCTCATATCTTCGAGGTCCCTAGATGAATGTGGATCTAATCCTTTACCTTTTACATCTTGTACTATCCCTGTCTTTAATGCATATACAGTATCTTCAGGGGATTCTATGGTCGAGTCAAGAAAAAATACCTTACATATATGCATACAGAACACATACAACACACAAACAAACACATGCATATCAAATGTACTCAGCCATTGGAAATGTTTAAATTAACCAAGCCCTAAAACAGTTTATAAACCACTGTGTTTAGTTTATGGGCAATAGGAATAAAAGGAGCCCTCTAAAATATCTGCTGGCCAGAGGGAGTACTGCATAAGCTGTGCTTTATTTTTCTTACATTCATCATCATCATCATCACCATTTATTTATATAGCGCCACTGATTCTGCAGCGCTGTACAGATAACTCGTTCACATCAGTCCCTGCCCCATTGGAGCTTACAGTCTAAATTCCCTAGCATACACACACACACACAGACAGACAGACAGAGAATAGGGTCAATTTTTAGAGCAGCCAATGAACCTACTAGTATGTTTTTGGAGTGTGGGAGGAAACCGGAGCACACGGAGGAAACCCACGCAAAGACGGGGAGAACATACAAACTCCACACAGATAAGACCATGGTCGGGAATTGAACTCATGACCCCAGCGCTGTGAGGCAGAAGTGCTAACCACTTAGCCTCCGTGCTGCATTGCAGACATTTGAGAGACATGTAGACACTCTCTAATTTACCTTTAATGTTATAGGACACATTATATCTTGCTAATGCTTGATTTCACGATCCAGCACTCACCTGAGCCTGCGTGACATATGTGTGACAAAGGGTTAATCAACAACAGCCACTTGGTCTGTTTCAAAATGATTAAACCTTTCTCTATCTATCCCACACACTAACTTTGCCTTACTAATTATGCCACCACCAAGGTTTTTTTGTGAAGAACTGTCACTCTTACTCAGGAAGCCTTCGGTTCTCTTTTTAAACTAATCTATTATTATTATATTTTATTTATAAGGCACCACAAAGGGTCCGCAGCACCGTACATGACACATACAGAAAGCAGTGATACATAACACATAGGATGATAGATGAAGAAGAACAAAATACAAAGACCAGATATACTGAATGAATATAAATACAGGTAACACGGTAATGTAGATCAAATTATATAAAGGACAGTGAGAGTGAGCGAGAGTGATGGTAGTAATCATTTAGAAGTAGTCCTAAGCTTAAGAAAACAGGGCTAGGGAAGCAGGCCAAGAGGTACAGAGGGTAATAGAATATTAGAAAAAGAACACAAGGAATGAGGGCCCTGCTTCTGAGAGCTTATATCCTAAAGGAAAGGGGAAGACACAAATAGGGTGGTACCGAATGAGGGAGTGGGGGAGAATTCCTGTACAAGGGAGTTAGGAGGAAGGCTGATAGGCTTGAATATAAAAATTAATCTTAAGGGCACGCTTGAAGCCTTTAAGAGTAGAGGATAACCTGATGGAGCATGGAAGATTATTCCACAGCTGATGAGCAGCCCAGACAAAGTCCTGGAGGTGGGAATGGGAAGAGGTGATCAGTGAAGTAGTAAGATGGCAGAGCGGAAGGGGCGGCAAGGAGTGTAGGTAGAGATGAGTTTGGACATGTGGGGGGAGGGGGGAGGATTGATTGAGAGCTTTGAAGGTGAAGGTGAGGAGTTTAAATTTAATTATGAAGGCCATGGGGAGCCAAAGTAGGGACTGGTGGAGCAGAGATAGAGTGTCAGGAGAGAAAAAGGAGGCAGGCAGCAGCACTGAGGTGGACCGAAGAGGAGCAAGATGAGAGCCAAGTAGGCCAGAGAGAAGGAGGTTACAGTAGTCAAGGTGAGAGATTACAAGACAGTGAATAAGAGTTTTGGTGGCTTCCGTGGTGAGAAAGGGCCATATCTTGGATATATTCCGGAGGTTCAAGTAGCAGGATTTTGATAGGAACAGAATGTGAGGTTTGAAGAAAAGGGAGTAGTTGAGGATGACCCCCAGGCATCGTACTTGAGGCACAGAAAGGAGAGTAGTATTATTAACAGAAATAGAGAGGAGGGGAGTTAGGAGAGCCCTGGAAGGGGGAATCTATCACAATTTACTTTCATCAGTGTGTCACGATTTACCCGTCCTCGCTCCAGCGCTGTCTCGCTCATGCCGCTGCCTGGCACTTCTGGGTGGTGGCTCACTTGACGGCAGCTCAGGGAGGTTTTTTTAAACCTCCTGTCATGACTTACCAGTCCTCGCTCCAGCCCCGTCTCACCTGCACTGCTGCCCGGCACTTCCTGGTGGCGGCTCACGTGACGGTAGATCAGGGTGGGCTTTTCAAACCTATCTGGGTATTTAATCTGTGCTCTGACACTCGTCCAGTGTCAGAGCAACTTTGTTGCCGGCTCCTGACTCCTAGTTGTGGATCCCTGTGTCTAGCCAGTCTCTTCCCTTTTGGAAATGCTCTTGATTACTCTCTGTGTACTGAACCTCTGCCTGTTGACCACAATCCTGATTGCACTCTGTGTACCCGTCACTGATGAGATGGAAGAAAGGTCAAACAAGCCGGGTTCGAAACACAGAGAGGCGAAGAGGTCAAAAGGTTGAGGCAGAGGCGAAGTGGAGGGCAAGCTGAGGTTGGTATACGAGTGGTAGATGCTGGTAATCAAGAACAGCAACAGGAGCAGGAGCTAGATCACAGGCACAGAGCACAATAATCAGGCACTGGAGACAGGAACTGTCCAGGCTTTTATAGAAAGTCAAGGGGTGGAGCTAAGGCATGCTAGAAGATCAGGAGATCACTGGAACTGATCTAGAACAGAGAATAAAGGCAAGGAACTGTCCAGCAGCCAGAATAGCTCAGTCAGTAGAGCAGCAGTCCACAGAGGCAGAAGCCCTGGGTTCGAATCCTGACAGTACCGAACCTCTGACTGCTGACCACGCTCCTGATTGCTTTCTGTGTACTGCACTACTGTTTTCTGAACACACTCCTGATTGCCTCCCATGTACCTTCTCCTGACCTTAACTGTTGTTTCAGTGAACTTCTGTCCTGTCTCAGCAGTACTACTCCCTGGGGCATTCTAGAGGACCACAACCTGCAAGTTCCCAGCAGCAAAGTCCATCCTGCCTTGCAGCGATTCTTGGTGAATACCGGGAATTAACAAAATGATACAAAGATATAATACAATAGTTTCTTGTAAAATAAAAAGGAATAAAACAACAGAAATGATAAAGTTATGAATAACCCATTTTCTGTTTTGCTGGGAGAAGCAGAAATGAAAGGACACTTTGTAATATGAAATTGGCTTCCAAAATGTAGAAATCTGCTAGGTTTACAGGACATTTTAGAGAGTTTAGAAACAATTAAAGGATACATTAGTATCTCGGAGTCTAACGGGTTCCCCAGTATTAAGCAACAACCTTCACAAAGCAGGATGGACTTTGCTGCAGGGAACTTGCAGGTCGCGGTCCTCTAGGATGCCCCAGGGAGTAGTACTGCGGAGACAGGACAGAAGTTCACCAGAACCACAGGTGAGGTCAGGTTATGATGGGCAGCTCAGCTTTACAAACAAGAACACAAGGCAAGAAGTTCTGTCCAGGGTGGTCAAATGTAGACACTTTAGAAGAATATTGTTCTGGTGGAGGAATAATGTCTTTCATCAGCAAGTTACCAGAAAAACTCTGAATGCAAACCCTCACAGCACAACAATGTCTTCAGAACCATAGTGACACTTTGAATTTGGGTACGGTGATCAGCCAGTGAGTTGCTTTGCCTGTGGGAACCTGTGATGCTAGTGCTACGATTTGTATTTGTTGCTGGCTTTACAATTACAGATTTGGGTAGCAATACTGACTGCTGTGTGTGGTCTCATAGATTAAAATCTGATCTAGTTAGATTGGAGCTGATCTGCCAGGATGAAAAATAAGGTCGTCCATTGGCTGGCAACAACTCAATTGTACAGTCATCAAATGGTGATCTAGTTACTTTACCCTGTGATTTTGCTTCACATTTTGGCCAAAATGCATACAACACAATAGCAGAATTGTAGTTAAGCGTTGCCATTGTAAGACGTATAAAATTATTGCTGGCAATACTTCCCAATATCGAAGTCATTGAGTACAGTGATCATTACTCTGCATTATTTACAGTCAGGGCCAGTGCTACCATTCTGAAAACCAAGCTGGTTGCCTGGGGCGCCAATGTTTAGGGGGTGTCTAAAGCACTGAATGAGGAACTTGTGTGGCCATGTTTACAGTGCTTAGATGCGCTCATGACACTAAACACACTGCAGCCTCCACACTGCAGTACTTTCTACCGATACCTCTACATCACTTTCATGCTGTCGGAAGGTTCCAGGGTCATTAATTGCCAAGATGGCCTCTCTGCTTGGTATATAATGCAGAAAAGCAGTTGTGTTACTTTATCAAAGCTTATCCTGGCAAGAAAAAATCTCTTATCACTGCAATTTATCAAAAACTTTTGACGGGGCGGTTGAGCAAAACTCAGATGCCCAAGCAATACTGGCAAAGAATGGTAAGGGTTAGCTTACCACTTTAGCAGGTCAGGCTCTGTAGATATGCACACATGAGCAAGATTTGGGCTTTTCGCTTCACCAATTTAAAGAACAAATAACAAGTGAATAATAGAGTAAAAACTGTTACAGAAAATAAAAAAAATATCGAAAAACTATTAAACATTGAAAAAATGCATTATTCAAAGAAGAAACAATTGAATGATTTTCAACTTTTATTTACGTCCTGAGATGGTGATAACAGAACAAGTATTGCAGTTAAACAAGTATCGCCGTGATTCTTGATTAAAAGGCTTCTTCATGTGGTAATTCCTTGTTATATAGGACGAAGCGAGAAAATGCTCTATCGCCAGTGATCACCGTTTTATGCCCTCTAATTAATCGACCCAATAATTCTGTTCCACATATATAGTTATGATCCTAGGCTGGGGATATGAGGATTTGTCCTCTAATTAGTGTGTGCAGAGTACAAGACTGGCTAGGTATGATGACAGAGGCAATTTGCTAGATTGGATAATGATGGTCATTATTAGATATAACGTGCTATATTATGTGTTTATGTTTCTTTTCTTTGAAATTATATTTTGTAAAATAAATACATATATATATATATATCCAGAATAAGGCCATATCTGCTATTTTGCATAGTTTACCTGTGTCTTGCAGAAGAGAAAAGTAATCCTTGATTGAATTTGTACACACATACATTGTCTGTGTGACCTACTTAACAAGATAATCCTTATATATGTAGTGTACTTTTTTTTTTTTTTAATTTTTGTTCTCAATAATGAGTCACCCAAATAACACTGAGATTAAACACATGAATAAAGACTCAGAACATGACATACACAAGGAATCAGCTTTATGAAGTAGCCCCAAGATCCTTATTTGTATTTGTATTTGATTATATAGCACTGCATGGGATAAAGCTGATGCAGACGTTTGGGCAGTAATTATTTATTAGGTTTGGCTGAGATGCCTAATATATGCATAGATTTTGAAAATTCCACTTTCCTTAAGCTTTGAAATTTGATAGATAACCAAGCACAGCATTTGGCCCCCTTACAAAAGTCTAATCACTCATTAAGCAACAATGCTACCCTCACGGCTGACCTGAGCATCAATCACTGTCAAACAGCTATCAGCACGCCAACTCCTGTTTATCTGGTGGTGATACTGGTCACACACTGGAATTACTTTCCAAACAAAGGAACAAAGATACACAAAGAACCTTCATGACAAACTAAATCCTCTCTGAAAAAATCCTGTTCCGATAGATGTAAGTAGTGCCTATATATGGTATGGTGTACCGCCTTACACACCCCAACTTTGACCAGTGTATATTTCTATACTATTAAATAATGACATTCAAAATTATATTTTAATAAACTGTAATTGGTTTTGTGTCTTTTTATTTTTACAGTAAAACAATCAATGGAGGCATTTAGTTTACTTTCTCAGATAGCTCCTGCTGTCTATCGATTTAATGCTGGCTATAAACACTACAATCCAGTAGACCAATTTGAAAAGGCTTTGAATAACCTGCCCTAATTCAATTACAAGTGACTCAAAAGCAATTGGATATGTCCAAATAAATTGTCATCATGGGTGTTGGGCTCTTTTTGGCGTTAATGTTCATTTTATTGTAAAAAATATATGTGGGAAAATTATACCAAATAAATATATCTGTTTACATATAGAATTACAATAGAACCATTTAATTGCGTAACTTAAGATGTTAATTACCTTCTTATTATTTTTGGATGTGTTTTCTGCTTGTTTTTTTTTTCCATTAAAACAACACTATAAAAATAGGGGGTGGGACTTTTTATGGGCGAAGGTACTGGATAATGTTCTATACATTCCCCTCTCCAAAATAAGTGTCCCTACAAATATTGGTACATTCCTCTCAACTGGAATAATTAAAAATATACAGACTTGAAAAATAAATCCGATTGTTGCCAGATTTGAACTTGTATTTAAAGTAGTTTCCAATTGGGGCATACACAAAGATGACCAAATTGGAAGAGAGCTTTCCGAGATCTGGCCAATCACAGGGCTAGCAGCCGGATTTCTTTCTGCTTCGCCTGTTAGTGCGATGATAATAACCAATTTGCCCATAATAATCTGATCAGTTTTGACTGGATAATTATTCATCTTATTTTGGATTCCCAGGGCAGCATGATGTCACATATAGGCACAATTTTTTTCTCTTCCTAGCTGGCTTTGACTATGCTGCTGTTAGGCTGATGATCTGATCACCAACTCACAGAACAAGATGGCGGAGGTCTTCACCTATAGCAGCCGCCTTTCCCTTAGAGCTTTATATGCTCACTGGTACTTAGATGCCCCCAGGACTTAACTCCAGGCGTAGTGTAAGTTGGTAATACAGGCCCATAGCGGCAGGCCAGGAGGCTGAACAGAAGGCAGCGGATAATCAGATGGTAGCCGAGGTCAAAGGTCACAGGTAAGCAGAGTAGTCAATAAACACGCTAAAAGGTCAGGGTCACAGGCAAAGTAGCGGAGTCCAAGGTACAGGCCAAAGGGTTAGGGTCATGGACAAACAAGCAGAGTTTAAAGTCCAGGCAGGGGTCATACACAGAAAATCTGATAGGCAGAGTACCCAAAGGACAGGATCCAACAACAGACAGCAGTTCAGCAAACTGGGTCAGAAGCGCTATAACCGGCAGGGAGGCTAAACCCTCCATGCCTTAAATATCAATGCTGGCCAATCAGGGCTTTGCAATGTAATAACCCTCAGGGCCAGACTAATGAGTGCCACATTAATTAATCATCCCGCAGGCTGGGAGACTTTAGACCACCTGCCGGGGCGCGCTGTTTGAGATACACGCGTCCGGCCGTTGCCTTGGCAACGGTTGGACCAGCTGCAGGAAATGACGTCTCGGTCATCAAGGAGATGGCCAGGATGCCAGGCAGGGCCAGAACTGAGTCGCGGCGGTGCCCGTGGCCGCCACGGCTCCTAACAGCTGCCCCTTAATCCACCCATTTTAATCATTTAAAACTAGTTTAGGCCCATGATTATATATTTTATATTTCTAATATGTAAACATTAATTATTAATATACAAAAGGAAACAAACAATTCGAACAATGACATGCAAAGTTGTCTCTGCAACTCTGCTGCCCTGTATCTGTGCCCATATGGCTTTCCAAGAATCCTGTCCTGGTCCCATATGCTCTGCATGTGAAATGATGCACAGTTGTATTAGGTGTGTGTGCAGATCAAGAAATCATTTCTGTTATGAAGTTCAGTAAAGCCATTACTTTTATTTATCCTGACCCACCTCATACTATCAGAGAAGACAATGCCCAGTGGATAAGCACCACAAATCTCTTTGGTTTTGCACTGATGCTTCTAGAGGATCCGTCCAGCGCACTTTATGATGCTGACCTAACCTCCGCTCTTGGGAGATGCCTCAACACACTAGAAGTGAAGAGGTGCACTGCACAAAAATATAAAAGTCCCATCAAAGTCCAATCTCCAATCACATAGAACCATCCCTTCATTAACTTGAGCTGTTATTAATATCCTATCAAGCTGCTAAGATTGAGGGACCAACAGGTATTTTATTACATTTGACACTTTGGGCTAGATTTACTAAACTGCGGGCTTGAAAAAGTTCTAGCTGTCATTTATTTAGTGCATTCAACAAAATGACAGCTAGAATCCGATTGGTTGCCATTGGCAACATCTCCACTTTTTCAAACCTGCAGTTTAGTAAATATACCCCTTTGTGTGGTTGAAGGGGCTTTTTTTTATACTGGCCAGGTGCACCATTGTGCCAACTCAATACTCCCAACTTATCCTATCAGCCTGTGCAGAGTACTGCTCCTCAGTACATGCCACCATCTTTCTCCACAAACCCATGTGCTTTTGTGGAAATCTAGGAGACCAGGACAAATTGAAGTGTATGGCACCACCAAAGCTGATATTGCACTGCATCTTGGCCATTTTTTTTGCTTCTCACATGACCTCCTTAGAGTCCTTCACAAGACAAGCAATTGAGGAAATATACAATTTCTTAGCATTTTGCTGAAGATGTTGGGCCTCAGTTAAAGTTAGGGGCAAAGCATATTTTGTCAGGAAACTGCTCCTGAACCCCTTTATCTGTCGCAAACCGCCCTCTGTGCACTCATGACTTGGAAGCTTACTGTAAGGGAACACTCAGGATTTCAGCCCAAATCTCACACTCACCTCTTTCTCGAAGGCTACAGATTTACAGGTCCCTTTCCCAACACAGACAACTGCTTCCACACCTATCCACCACCAGCTACGTATAAGGCCCGTAGCATACCAATGACTCCATTATCTAATTGCTTACACTCGGTGCTCTGGTAGCTAAACAGTTAACCCTCCACACTCTGGTTCCCAAAGAGTTAACCCCAGCCAAGCAATCTCTCTCTTCTAAACAGGCAATGGATAAGGACAGAACTATTAAATTGTTAGATTTAATATCCAAAAGGTACAATGCTTACAGATAATAAAAATACAATTAGATAAAGATTTGCCATACAAATAAAAAATTATAAATAGTTATAAAAACAAATGGGATGAAACTACAGAGCATAACTTACATATAATAATCTGTATGCCTGGGGGTAGGCAGAAATGATGTACAGTCCTTCAATTAGATTGATCTCCAAGAAATTAACAATTTGTTGTAGCTGGTCTCAGCTTTTTAAAGACACCTTTACCTTTTCCATACCTCCAGGGGAGTTGTGGTCTGTGACACATTTTACAATCACCATGTGCATGTTGCCTGATTTACTACCCAATTCTACTATGTGACCGAACATTTCTGTGGAGTGTCACACAGACCCATTTTTATTGTTAAAGATCCCCTATGAATTTACCCATCTATTGATACCAAACAGGCCTAAGTACACGGTATCAGTTGAGCTTATACTCATTTCCTCAACTTCTCTGTGTGACAGAATTATTAATTTGGCATATGAACTGCCCTTCAACACACTATTGAGGAATATTTGGTTGATCACTACTTTTATTGATTTTAAGTGGCATATTTGAAAACGGAATTATTTTTGTCTATATAAAATATAGCCAATCAGCACATGGTCTCCTTCAGCCAGATACCATGCTTAGTGGTTCCTAAAAGTCTATTCAGGTGTCAAAACTCCATCCTAGGTGTCACTGGCACTAGGAGTCTTTACCCAGGGATCACCAGGTGATAGGCTTACCAGAGCAGTATAGGTGGTAATATGGTACTCTGGTAGCAGGGTGATCACGGAACAGGAAATGGCAGATGATGAGATGCTCAGGAAAGTCTATGACTAGCAGCACTGGCAATATGGAGGTAATAATACACGAGGAACTGTATGGACAAAGGACACGTGAAGGTAGTCAGTGGTCTGCGGTAGCAAGTTGTACCACTGCTATAGTGAGGAGGAATGTCCAACAGAAACGAGGAGGTGATGAGAGTCAGCGGTCTGCGGATAGCAAGTTGTACCGCTGTCTGAGTGAAGGAATGGAATCCAAGTGGAGGTATCCGGGGAGTCAGTGGTCTGCGTTAGCAAGTTGTACCACTGCTATGTGAGAGGATACTGGAACAGGTGAAACTGGAAACAGGGGTCAGTGGTCTGCCACTAGCAAGTTGTATCACTGAATATATATGTGAGGAGGTGCACGGGGAGAGACTGCAACACAAGATATACACGGGCACCTTGACTTTGATCCACAGTAATATGCACAATATAAATGTATATATGACTGAACAACACTGCCAATATAGAAAGTCTCTTGAAGTAATCCAGCACGAGATAACACAGTCAATGATGGCAATAGACTCAGCGGATAGCAAACTCCAGAGGAGAACCAACACAGTCCAGCAAGGTATGCAATACACAGCACAGTCAATGAGAAGTATGCATACCGTGGTTCAGGAGAAGGCAGTCAGACAGGAGTGCAGAGATACCTGAACGGCAGGAGGCCGGCAGGATGCAAAGTCCCTGGATGGGTGAAGCGGTGGTCTAGTAGGTGCAGCGCACAGGTAGGTAGACCAGCAGGGAACACAGGAAAGCGTGGAGAGCGGATCAGCAGTAGATGGATGAGTAGCGCTGAGGAGTAGCAGCAGCGGGTCTCTGCGGGAACACGGAGGTAGCCAATAGCAACCAGCAGGTGCAGTAACGATGGGACACGGGAGAGCAGAGTTGAACTGGAACTGTTGATCACGGAGAGTAGCGGGTAGCAATAGTGGCAGCAGACTCAAGGAAACACGGGAGAGTTGACAAGGACTGAAGACTGAAGCGCACAGAGGCAGCGGATAGGAATCAGCCAAACAGTCACGATGAAACACAGACGGGTTGCAGGTTGAAGACTGTAGTGCACGGAGGCAGCGGATAGGAATCAGCTAACAGTCACGATGATTAAACACAGACGAGTTGCAGGTTGAAGACTGTAGTGCACGGAGGCAGCGGATAGGAATCAGCTAGCAGTCACGATGATGAAACACAGACGAGTTGCAGGTTGAAGACTGTAGTGCACGGAGGCAGCGGATAGGAATCAGCTAGCAGTCACAATCATGAACAGGTGAGTGGATGTGAATGAAAGACTGTAGTGCACGGAGGCAGCGGATAGGCATCAGCTAACAGTCCCAATAATACATGGTAGAGTTGAAGTGGTTAGAAGACTGTAGTGCACGGAGGCAGCGGATAGGAATCAGCTCACAGTCACGATGATACAGTAGATGGTAGAAGTGGTATGGGAACCACAGTAGTAGAAGTGGTTTGGAAACCACAGAGGTAGAAGTGGTTTGGAAACCACAGGAATCAGCTGGGCTGAATAAACGAGGAAACACAGGAACACCTTCAGAGACTCATGGGGAATGAGACTCCAAGATCAGGCAACGTGGTGTTGACCACAGGTGCTTAATATAGGGAGGTTGCCTGATCTGCCAATTAAGTTAAAGGAACATACACTGAAGGTTTAGAAAGGGCTGCGCATGCGCAGTCCCTCAGGATGGAGGACGACCACGGTTCCTAAATGTCCGGGAAGAAGCACTCACAGTCCGGTGAGTGACAGTACCCCCCCTTTTAAAGGTGGGCACAGAACGCCTGGAACCGGGCTTGTCCGGATTTTTGGAATAAAACTTCTTCAGAAGGGCAGGAGCATTAAGATCTTCAGCTTTGATCCATGAACGCTCTTCAGGACCAAAGCCCTTCCAATGAACGAGGAAACGGAGGACTCCTGGCGAAATTTTTGCATCCAATACCTCAGTAATCTCGAAATCCTCCTCCTGATGAACTTGAACTGGCTGCGGTGCTGAGGGAGGAGTCGAGAAACGGTTGATGATGAGAGGTTTGAGCAAGGACACATGGAAGGCATTGGAAATCCGAAGATTCTTAGGAAGAAGAAGTTTAACACATACTGGATTGATAACTTGAATGATCCTATATGGACCAATAAAACGAGGGGCGAATTTCATAGATGGAACCTTCAAACGAATATTTTTGGTAGATAACCAGACACGATCTCCAATTTTTAGTGGTGGAATAGCCCGCCTCTTCTTATCTGCGAAAGACTTATATTTGTTAGATGTCTTCTTTAAACAGGTTTTGACCTGAGACCAGATATTTTTGAAGGTCTGACAAGCAGTCTCCACAGCAGGAACTTGGGTGGGCGGGAGGGCAGGAAATTCCGGAAAAGACGGATGGTGACCGTAGACCACAAAGAATGGAGTTTTGGATGATGACTCATGGTACATGTTGTTATGGGCGAATTCAGCCCAAGGGAGCAATTCTACCCAGTTGTCTTGGTTGGCTGAAGAGAACATCCTAATAAAAGTCTCAAGATCTTGATTGACTCGTTCCGTTTGTCCGTTAGATTGCGGATGGTAAGACGATGAGAGTGCTAATCGTATGCCCAAGGTTTTACAAAGGGCCCGCCAGAATCTGGAAACGAATTGTACTCCTCTATCTGACACAATCTCAGACGGACATCCATGGATGCGGAAGATTTCTTTAATGAAATGTTCAGCCAGAGTAGACGAGGAAGGTAAACCGGACAGAGGGACGAAATGAGCCATCTTCGAAAATCTGTCTACCACTACCCAAATAGTATTGTGATTCTTACTTGGTGGCAAATCAGTAACGAAATCCATACTAATATGGGTCCAAGGCTTGGACGGAATGGGTAGTGGTCGCAGCAACCCTGCTGGAGTTCTGCGGGAGGATTTGAACTGAGAACATAAATCACAGGAAGCAATAAACTCTTTGACGTCTCTCCTCATTGAAGGCCACCAGTAACTACGAGAGAGAATCTCAAAGGTCTTATGTTCACCGGCGTGTCCAGAAAAACGAGAGGCATGGAACCACGAAAGGATTTTCCTCCTCAGAGTAGGAGGCACGAGGGTCTTCCCAAATGGTAGCATTTTGGTGGATGAAGCAGCCAGAGAAATACATTTGGGGTCTAGAATAGCATGGTTGGGAACCTCTTCTACATCAGAGGACGTCACAAAAGCTCGAGATAGAGCGTCAGCTTTCTTGTTCTTAGCGGCTGGTTTGAAGGTTATAATTAATTCAAAACGGGAAAAGAAAAGAGACCATCTTGCTTGACGAGGGTTCAAGCATTGAGCAGATTGCAAATATGACAAGTTCTTATGATCCGTGAAGATCGTCACCGGATGGCGAGCTCCTTCCAACAAGTATCTCCATTCCTCTAATGCAGCTTTGATGGCCAGCAACTCCTTGTCCCCGATAGTATAATTTTTTTCTGCGGGCAGAAGACCCCGAGAGTAGAAGGCACAAGGATGTAATTTTTGTTGCTCCGAGCGTTGGGAGAGAATAGCTCCTAAGCCCACATTAGAGGCATCTACTTCTAGGAAGAAGGGGAGTGTCACATCAGGCTGTCGCAGAATGGGAGCAGACGAGAAGGACTCTTTGAGGATTTGAAAGGCTTGGAGAGCCTCAGATGACCATTGCTTAGTATTAGCCCCTTTCCGAGTTAGGGCCACAATAGGAGATGCAATGGATGAAAAGTCTTGAATGAAGTGTCTATAGTAATTGGCAAAACCTAAAAAACGCTGGATGGCACGAAGAGTAGTTGGCTGAGGCCAATGTAGTACAGCATTTACTTTGTCTGGATCCATCTTCAGGCCAACTCCGGAAACTATATACCCCAAGAATGGAATCTGGGGTAACTCGAATGAACATTTTTCCAATTTACAGAACAATGAGTTTTTCCGTAGTCTGGAGAGGACCTCTGCCACATGTTGGTGATGAGAAGGCAGGTCCTGTGAGAAGATCAATATGTCGTCCAGGTAGACAACGACACATACATATAATAAGTCCCGAAAGATCTCATTGATGAAACCCTGGAAAACAGCGGGGGCATTACACAGCCCGAAGGGCATTACTAAATATTCGTAATGCCCATCTCTGGTGTTGAACGCGGTCTTCCATTCGTCACCGGAACGGATTCTAATTAAATTGTAGGCACCACGAAGATCCAACTTAGTAAATATCCGAGCTCCCTTGATGCGATCAAATAGCTCAGTGATCAGCGGAATGGGATACCGATTCTTGATAGTAATGGCATTGAGTCCACGAAAATCTATACAAGGGCGTAATGATCCATCCTTCTTTTTGACGAAGAAGAACCCAGCTCCGGCGGGAGAGGTGGAAGGTCGAATGAACCCACGCTGGAGATTCTCCTGTATGTACTCAGATGTGGCTTGAGTTTCAGGTAACGAGAGAGGATAGACCGGACCCCTGGGAGGAGTCTTGCCAGGTAGAAGGTCGATCGGACAATCCCAAGAACGATGAGGAGGAAGACGTTCAGACTGAGCTTTATCAAATACATCGGCAAATGAAGCATACTGAGGAGGGAGTCCCGGGGAGGAAGATGAGATGGAAGATTGCTGTACTTTAAGAGGAATAACTTGAGAGAGACAACGATGGTGACATTCAGACCCCCAAGACGTAACTTGAGGGGTGCGCCAGTCAATCTGGGGAGAGTGACACTGAAGCCATGGAAGGCCTAAGACAATCGGACTTGTCGTAACTGGAAGAATTAAAAACGAAATTTCTTCATGGTGTAGTACACCAATCTGAAGGGTTACTGGAGACGTACTCTGGGTGATGAGACCATTGATGAGGCGTGATCCATCTATAGCCGTCACAGTAATGGGTGTTTTTAAAGTGATCACTGGTAGGGACCATTGATTCACTAGTGATTTAGAAATGAAATTTCCTGCTGCTCCGGAATCAATCAATGCCTGTGACTCAAAGGATTTGGTAGCAAAGGAAATCGTAACATCAAAAGCGCAGACTTTAGATTTCATAGACAATGGAGAGGACTCCAGGGACCCTAACTTCACCTCTCCAGAACTAGTTAGGGCCTGGCATTTCCCGATCTCTTAGGGCAAGAGCTGAGCATATGCGTGGAATCAGCACAATAGATACAGAGTCTATTCTTTACTCTTCGTTTCCTCTCCTCTGAAGATAATTTGGAACGTCCTATCTCCATGGGAATCACAGAGGATGGAGCTGGACGAAATTGAGGGTTTAAACGAAGAGGTGCTTTAACAGCCGTTATTTTCTCAGACTCTCTTTCACGAAATCTCATATCTACACGATAGCAAAGAGAGATCAAATCTTCTAGTGACGAAGGAAGCTCTTGGGTAGTCAGTGCATCTTTAATTTTATCGGAGAGCCCCTGCCAGAAGGCGGCAACTAATGCTTCAGTGTTCCACTGAAGTTCAGAGGCTAAGATCCTAAATTGAATGACATACTGTCCTACTGTATGGGAGCCTTGACGCAAACGAAGAATGCTGGAAGCAGCGGAGGTCACACGACCTGGTTCATCGAACACACTTCGGAACGTGGAAATGAATTTGGCACTATCTTGTAGAATTGGATCGTTTCTTTCCCACAGAGGGGAGGCCCAAGCCAGGGCTTGTCCAGAAAACAATGAGATAAGATAGGCCACTCTGGAACGATGGGTAGAAAAATTTTGAGGTTGGAGTTCAAAATGGACTGAACATTGGTTAAGGAAACCTCTACAAGTTTTGGGGTCCCCGTCATATTTTGACGGAGTAGGCAGGTGAAGCGTAGGAGCTGTAGACACCTGGGATGGCACTGGGGAAACGGAGGAAAGCACAGGAGCTTCAATATTAGCTGTAACAGTCTGTCCAGATGTTCCTTGGGAGGTTAACGATTGGTAACATTGAAGTAACAGCTGTTGGCGAGCATCCTGTTGCTCCACACGGCTGACCAGATGCTGCAGCATCTCTTTAGCGGTAGGTTCCGTATCTGGGTCTGTCATGGCCTGATCTTACTGTCACTGGCACTAGGAGTCTTTACCCAGGGATCACCAGGTGATAGGCTTACCAGAGCAGTATAGGTGGTAATATGGTACTCTGGTAGCAGGGTGATCACGGAACAGGAAATGGCAGATGATGAGATGCTCAGGAAAGTCTATGACTAGCAGCACTGGCAATATGGAGGTAATAATACACGAGGAACTGTATGGACAAAGGACACGTGAAGGTAGTCAGTGGTCTGCGGTAGCAAGTTGTACCACTGCTATAGTGAGGAGGAATGTCCAACAGAAACGAGGAGGTGATGAGAGTCAGCGGTCTGCGGATAGCAAGTTGTACCGCTGTCTGAGTGAAGGAATGGAATCCAAGTGGAGGTATCCGGGGAGTCAGTGGTCTGCGTTAGCAAGTTGTACCACTGCTATGTGAGAGGATACTGGAACAGGTGAAACTGGAAACAGGGGTCAGTGGTCTGCCACTAGCAAGTTGTATCACTGAATATATATGTGAGGAGGTGCACGGGGAGAGACTGCAACACAAGATATACACGGGCACCTTGACTTTGATCCACAGTAATATGCACAATATAAATGTATATATGACTGAACAACACTGCCAATATAGAAAGTCTCTTGAAGTAATCCAGCACGAGATAACACAGTCAATGATGGCAATAGACTCAGCGGATAGCAAACTCCAGAGGAGAACCAACACAGTCCAGCAAGGTATGCAATACACAGCACAGTCAATGAGAAGTATGCATACCGTGGTTCAGGAGAAGGCAGTCAGACAGGAGTGCAGAGATACCTGAACGGCAGGAGGCCGGCAGGATGCAAAGTCCCTGGATGGGTGAAGCGGTGGTCTAGTAGGTGCAGCGCACAGGTAGGTAGACCAGCAGGGAACACAGGAAAGCGTGGAGAGCGGATCAGCAGTAGATGGATGAGTAGCGCTGAGGAGTAGCAGCAGCGGGTCTCTGCGGGAACACGGAGGTAGCCAATAGCAACCAGCAGGTGCAGTAACGATGGGACACGGGAGAGCAGAGTTGAACTGGAACTGTTGATCACGGAGAGTAGCGGGTAGCAATAGTGGCAGCAGACTCAAGGAAACACGGGAGAGTTGACAAGGACTGAAGACTGAAGCGCACAGAGGCAGCGGATAGGAATCAGCCAAACAGTCACGATGAAACACAGACGGGTTGCAGGTTGAAGACTGTAGTGCACGGAGGCAGCGGATAGGAATCAGCTAACAGTCACGATGATTAAACACAGACGAGTTGCAGGTTGAAGACTGTAGTGCACGGAGGCAGCGGATAGGAATCAGCTAGCAGTCACGATGATGAAACACAGACGAGTTGCAGGTTGAAGACTGTAGTGCACGGAGGCAGCGGATAGGAATCAGCTAGCAGTCACAATCATGAACAGGTGAGTGGATGTGAATGAAAGACTGTAGTGCACGGAGGCAGCGGATAGGCATCAGCTAACAGTCCCAATAATACATGGTAGAGTTGAAGTGGTTAGAAGACTGTAGTGCACGGAGGCAGCGGATAGGAATCAGCTCACAGTCACGATGATACAGTAGATGGTAGAAGTGGTATGGGAACCACAGTAGTAGAAGTGGTTTGGAAACCACAGAGGTAGAAGTGGTTTGGAAACCACAGGAATCAGCTGGGCTGAATAAACGAGGAAACACAGGAACACCTTCAGAGACTCATGGGGAATGAGACTCCAAGATCAGGCAACGTGGTGTTGACCACAGGTGCTTAATATAGGGAGGTTGCCTGATCTGCCAATTAAGTTAAAGGAACATACACTGAAGGTTTAGAAAGGGCTGCGCATGCGCAGTCCCTCAGGATGGAGGACGACCACGGTTCCTAAATGTCCGGGAAGAAGCACTCACAGTCCGGTGAGTGACACTAGGCCAGGATATAGCTCACCACAGGGGCCTTTGAAGCTGCCACAGGTGACACTGCTATCTTCTAATCTTGTGATATGCAGAGCCACTAAATACACACACAACAGACTCTCTGCCTTCACATTTACACTTTAGTAGCTCAATTTATCAATGGATTAATTTGATATGCCATATTTACACTGCAGTTATGATTTAGGCCTTATTTATTCCTCACAATTATGTAATGGGTTTGTTAGGGAATTTAGACTGTAAGCTCCAATGGGACAGGGACTGATGTCAGTGCATTCTTTGTACAGCGCTGAGGCATTAGTGGCGCTATATAAATAGCTGCTGCTGCTGATGATGACTTAACCCATATAACCGTAATTCTTCTATGATCACTGCAACTACTTTTATCTAACAAAAGATTTGATAACTCATATTATATCATTAGCTAGAAATGGTCAACTTCTGAATACAACCTCAAGCAAATAAATAAAATAATAATAAATTAAAATACCATATTTCTCCTACCATTTCTTCATCGCTCCTATAAACCCTATATTATACCTGCCACACTGACTTATTTTATCAGTATGAGTTTCCCCAATTATTTTTTAATTGGAAAAACTTGTTTTGAACTGCTTCTAAATTTATTTAACATTAGACAATTTATCCCCAGGCTTTTGCAATGGGAAAATAAGTAGGGAAAGCAGTAACAGAGTATTTTGTTACAGTGGTAAGGAGAAGAGCTAGAAAGTATGCTATATACAGTAGACCGATGTCTTACTTTGGAGACAAGTAAGTTTACATGCTGAAGTGTTTACCGGTTACTTGTTTGAAAGGTTACATACAGCCTCTTGATCTAAATCCCTAAAGGAATTCTTGGATAGTCAGCAATGCTAAATATAGACCAAAGTCTCTGGATTTGTAAGGGATGGGCAGGAAATACTGACACAGCTGTAGTGAAAGGGTAAAACATCTATCTCATGTCAGGAAGTTTCAGAATCATCATGACAAATACCCACTGCATTATCTAAGAGTTACATTTGCATCCTCATAAGTAGCATGGTAGCTAACAATAAATGATTAATTCACTAAAATAAAGAGGAAATACAATGTTTTACTTACCTTTGGTCTGACTTAACCCTGACACGGCAGCCCTCCCCCTCCCCCCCTAGCCTCTGATGGTCCAGCCCTGCAAACCTCTCTCCTGTTACTACATGACTCAGGGGCAGGCTGGGCTGTCGGCAGGGGGGGCATCTGCCCTCTGGACTGGTACCATAGTAGGCTACCTTGGGCTGGGTCACTGGGCTACCTGCATTTTTTTCAATTAAAATTTTCCCAATAGGCTGCTGAGCCAAGTCTGGTCCCCAGGATAAAATTTGCCAGCCAACCGCTGCCTAGATTGATTCATGTCAATCGGAAAGTTACTTTGGATGGGAATCAAAACTACCTGCTGTTAGTTTCAAAACGGCCAGCTTTAGCAGGAAAGTAGATGCAACCCTACAGTATGAGGGGGGGGGGGGGGTGACATTGTACTTATGCTAAGTAAAACTTTGTATTTTATCTTATTTTAATGAACCCCAACTGAAATAAAATGTATTGTCAGCTGTGTTCAGAAATCAGGGGAGGCAGATTTTTTTGCGAGCTTAACCAATATCAACAAAGGAGTAAGCCCATAGTTTGGCGGGCCACATTTTTATTGTCACAAAATTCCCCTTGCGTGATAGGTCTGTCTCTACTTTGATCTGCATGCCTGCTTGTCTCTTAATCTAAGCTTCCACCGGTCACAAACAAAAATCACTTTTTAAATGGCGATTCCATAAAAGAAAATGGTTAAGCAAATATATTAATAAATCTTACATCAACTCTTTTATGAAAACTACCACCCATTGATAACCACTATTAAAAAGTATCTGCATACACTGAACAAATTATTAGTCTCTTAGCTAGGTTGCATTAATTTATTTAAGATGAGTTACCTCCCTAGACTGCTTTAAAACCATATCAATCTATTGCCTCTCCCTCCTCCCAGCACCCAGGCCTTTAAACTCCCTCAATTTCATGTCACTCAATTTATATGGGCACTTAAATACCCAAGAGTATAATCATCCATTTTACAAAGACACATAAGCATGCAGTATGATCATGTACATGAAAAAATCATTGAAAGCTCTTTCTTTACTGAATTGGGACATAGAGCAATGGGAGCTAGCCACTTATCGGATTGTTCTCAATACCAATTGGTTACATTACATTGCTATTTTCGTATGAACTGAGACTTTGAAAATGATCAATATCCCAATTTGGTAAAAAAAAATTATCGGTGCATGCTTTAGTGTATATTAATCTTTCATTTTGTGATTTATTAGAACTACTTATTATTATGCTTTTGGTCTTTTTATCTACAACCATAATACATTTGTTTATGTTTATTAGTCCTTTTATCAATTGATTTTAATATATTTTTTATAAAACTTCTAGGTGTTCTTACAAATTAGTTGATCACTAGTTTATTCTGCCATATCCATTATAGGTGTCAGAAGTTCAGGGTCTGAAGGATCCTCAGGGTCTGCTTGGCTAGACACTGCCCACAAAGAGTTGCAGAGTCTAACGGAGAGGGAGGTTTTCGTCAGAGATCCCCGCAAGGGAATATGGACTTTGCGGCTCCCAGACCTCAGGTCTGGCCCTCTTAGTGAGTGACAAGGGAGACCTAGAAGAGGCCAAAGACTAAGGCCAGAAGGACAGACGTCAGCTGGCAGAAGTGGTATACTGGAAATGGAGGAGGCGCAGAGTAGTAGGTGAGTGGAATAGGCAGTAAAGGGTGCACAAGGAGGCACTAGGCTACAATGAGGCACAGAGATCCTGGGGAGCTGGGGAGCCCTGGAGCAGGATCGGAAGGAGGTGCAATGATCTGCAGGAGAATACTGGATTCCAGGTAACAGAGGCAACAAGTCAGGGAATCACAGGAGTGAATGGTCTGCAGAGGAATATAGCGCTGAGGTCCTGAAGAGCTGGAAGCCCTGGTGCAGGATCAATAGGTGGCACGATGGTCTGCAGGAGACTACTGGTTTCCAGGTAATAGAAGCAACAAGTCTGAGGATCACAAGTGTGAATGGTTTGCAGAGGGGTATAGCTCTGAGGTCCCAAAGAGCTGGAAGCCCTGGTGCAGGATCAATAGGTGGTGCAATGGTCTGCAGGAAATCACTGGAGCACAGGTAATGGAGAATAAACAGGAGCCAGAGGTAGGAATGTCCTTACAGGTAGGGAGACCTAAAGATTTGGCCCTGGAAGAAGGTAAGAGGTGCTTTAAATAGAGGGAGCTAGCCGGTAATCAGCCAATAGGATGAATGAAGGCAGATTATAAAAGCTGGGTCCACGCATTCGCATAACCGCCGACAAGATGGTGCCCACCAGTGAGAGCACAGCGCCATCCACAGAGAGAAAAGTGGCTGCAGGAGGGGACAGGTAGGAGTGCAGGACCCTGCCTGCGTGGTAAAATAGTCCGAAGCGTGACAATAGGTTATACTAATGTACTACAATTATTTTATAGTTTTATATTATTGTCCTATTTGGTGCTTCTAATTGTGTTTTGGAGTTTGCATTTGTACTAAGGGAGTTGGAGCCCACTTATTTAAGGAGCCACTACTCAATTTATGTGTATATTTAGAGCTTTTTTTATGGAGCGATATATCGATAGAATTTGTAGCGCCTAGGATTCTGTTGTGATTTTTATGAAAAAAATCTGTACCTTTTTTATTTTATCTAATGCATCACTACAGTTACATATATTGTCAAAGAATTGCAAATAAAAACACCATTTAATCTATACAGTAATGTTTAGCAGAATATATTACTGCCCAACTTTTTCTATTTTCTATTATTGTGAGAACAGATCCAGTTTTAAATTTTTTGATATCAGGAGAAGAAATCATCTTGTAATAGTGAGTGTTGACTGACTCAGAGATTAACAATTCAGCACTGTCTAAAATAAGAGTACATGTAACATTGCAGAATTGCTTGGTCTACAACTATTTCAACCTTGTTATCTACAGGACTCTGAAGTATTTCCACATTTCCCAGGACAGTACCAAAGTTTACCACTTGAATTTCTACCTTGGAACGTTTTTAAGCTGCCTAATGATTGATGCCTGCCCCTCTCCTTTTCTATACTTACTATACCTATCCCCCATTGTAACAGATATGTGTCTGGCGAAAAGAGGTCATAGTTTAATCATTTTAGCAATATGATGACAAAGAAACAGCACAGCAAATGCCAGCTCCAGCCTATACCGCAACCATAACCACTTGGGACGGTGCTTAGGCTCTGGAGATTTCACCCACCTTCCCCTGGCTTTGTACAAAGGACCACCTTCAAGGTTGGTTTTGTGTGCATCAGCCACAACCTGAAGGTGGTCCCATGGCTGTTCCTTGCAACACCCAAAGGCCGATGACTGCAGTGCTTTCCCGTCTGGCTGTGAACCATTTGCAAAACAATTTTTAAAATTTACAATACATAAACATTTCTCCATTGCTATAGCGCTCCACCGAGAAAACAGATAATAAATTGTTATGCTTGAAAGAATCCCTCTCTGCTGTTTCTCCTGCAAATGAAAACTGACGGGAGGGGAATTCGACTCCATTCACCCACGCCTGGTTGGTCTACATAAAATTTAAATTAAATAAAATAGTAAACGTCATTAGTATCTAATTTTAGTTGGTTATGGTTTGATGGAAAAAATGTGCAATTTAAATCACAGTTAATTCTGTCCTCTATTACCTTCCTATACCCCTCCTTACTCCTCCCATACCCAGTCCCCACAAATCAACTTACTGCTATATTAGTAGCTGTTCCCAACCCTTCCCTCTTCCAACACCTGTTCACAAGGTTTTACTTGTTCTTCCAACTCCTCCCTTCTCCAACACCTTTAACCCCTTTAAACAGGGGCTGCCCCCTTTTTCTCCCCTTACCAACCTTTGACTAACTAAGGATGTTCCCACCTTGCGCTGCTTCTAGGTGCTACCACTCACATGTGCCACCTATTAATTCCAGAAACGGGGGATGTCAGTCCCAACCTCAATGTTTACCATCACTCTGCCCAATTCAGCCTTCCATCTACCTAAGCCACCTAATGATTGATACCTTCCCTTCCCATTTTCTATATGCACTATACCAATCACCCATTTTACCAAGTAAAGACACTGCAAATGCCAGCCCAGCCTATACCGTAACCATAACCATTGATGGGCGGCCATCCCTTTTCCAGAACTTAGACCCTGGAGTTTCCACCAACTTACCCCTGGCTTTGCACGAAGGACCGCCAACAAGGGTGATGTTGTGCACATCAGCTGCAACATGAATTATTTTCATAACAAATACTCTGATGTTAGGTTAAAATTGGACATATGTAGAATAACTGTAGGGCCTATATAGTTGAAAAACTATAAGTCTCAGCCAGGGCCGGACTGGGACTAAAAATCAGCCCTGGCATTTAAAGCACACAGGCCCACGTGTTGTGGGCTCCATGCACTATATTGTTGCACACTGATGCTGGCGCAGTGCGCGTTGCTGATGTAGTACAACATGATGTAGTATGAGTGTCTGTGTGTGCGGGGTATTTATTTCTCCTAATGACCCTCAACATTACATTGTTAGCACCCCAATTACATCAATAAATACCATGACAATACATTAGTACCCAAATTACAGCAATAAATAACCCCCCACACATACACTCATACTACATCAATCACCCCCACATTACAGCAACCAGCATCACCCCCCACATTACAGCGTCCAGCATGACCCCCCACATTACAGTGTCCAGCAGGACCCCCCACATTACAGCAAACAGCATCACCCCCCCACATTACAGCAACCAGCATCATCCCCCACATTCCAGCAACCAGCATGACCCCCCACATTACAGGGTCCAGAATGACCCCCCACATTACAGCAAACAGCATCAACCTCACATTACAGCAATACCATCTCCTACTTATTAACAATACTAAGCCCCAAACACACTACAACATTGCCACCACCACGTCACCCCATACTACAGCAATACTACCAATTATACAGGCGCCACTGTAGGAAACCAATGTTTTGCATTTTTCAAATCTCCCACAAAATAGCAACAACAGAATACTTACACACATATAGGTAACAGGTACCCTTTTCCCCTCAATTAAATAGTAATGGCAGAATTTTCATGAATCATTCCACATGAAATAAAACTCTAACATATATCTAAAAAAAAACATAACTATTGAATGATCATTTGAACCCATGCGGCCGCATTAAAAGTATTTCCATCTACAGCAAAATGTCGGAGAATTTTTTTTTTTCACTACAGTAACTGGATATGCGTCTTTTCTATTAATTTTAAATAACACAATATATAAATTAAGGGGGATAGAGGAGGTGGGTGAGAGATAGTTGGATGTGATCCATCAGTTTGATTAGATAGGAAATATTTAGATTATTTACCTGGAGACGTCTACAACCTTGACTCACAGGCAGGGCCGACAAGAGGAATTTTGGGCCCCGATACAGCAGCTTCTTTGGGCTCCCATTATATTCAACAATGAAAGACTTGCCTTTGGCAGAATTTCATATGATGCCACATCGTAGTGCCCTCAAATCATATTATGCCACATCGTAGTGCCCAAAGGTCATATTATGCCACATAGCATTACCCTCAATTCATATTTGGCCATGCAGTAGTGCCCACAAATCATATTATGGCATAGTAGTGCCCCCAAATCATATTATGTCACAATAGTGCCCCCAAATCATATTATGTCACAATAGTGCCCCCAAATCAAATTATACCACAATACTGCCCCCAAATCATATTATACCACAATAGTGCCCCCAAAGCATATACCACAATAGTGCCCCCAAATCATATTATACCACAATAGTGCCCCCAAATCATTAGTAGTGCCCAGACAAAAACTCATTCACAAATAAAAATTGGTACAGCATATCAGATACTGAGAGTGTGAGTCCCATGAGCAGCTTAATACACCATTTACAATGCAAACAAAATAGATATATTGACACAATCACAGATACAATTTATGATAAGCAATGTTTTTTCCTCTTAATTAAAAATCTCTGTACAGATAAATATGCAAGAAACTTTACAGCGCAATAATGAGCAATACATAGTGTTGTAAACATCATTGGATACACAGTAGTGCCCACAGTTGAAGAAAGGATGGTTAAAAACACATTGCACACGAGAAAATATATGAACTTACCTGATTATGGCATTCTGTGTTCTGTTCTCCTACTGGGCGCGCTGGGCGATGAGGGATCTGCAGCTGTCGGCTCACACAGGCAGTCAGGAGCAGGAACAGACGGCAGTGGTCGAAGCGGAAATTTAGAAGTGGGGGTATGAAAAATATAAGTGAATGGAGTATGAAGGCTTGATTTTTTATTTTTTTAACACTTGTCCCCTCTGTGCGTCTTCCTGCACCCCCTACCTCCCTGACTCTCTCACCCCTCTTCTTGCACCCCCTACCCCCCTGACTCTCTCCCTGCACCCCCTCCCCCCTGGCTCTCTCACCCCCTCTCCCAGTGCCCTCTACCCCTGGATATCTCACCCCTCTCCCAGCACCCCCTTCCCCCTGGCTCTCTCACCCTTCTCCCAGCACCCCCTGGCTCTCACCCCCTCTCCCAGCACCCCATTCTCCCTGGCTCTCTCACCTCTCTCCCAGCACCCCCTACCCCGCTGGCTCTCTCACCTCTCTTCCAGCACCCCCCACCCCCCTGGGTCTCTCACCCCTCTCTCTGCACCCCCTATCCCGCTAGTTCTCTCACCCCTCTCTCTGTACCCCCTACCCAGCTGGCTCTCTCACCCCTCTCTGCACCCCCTTCCCCCGCTGGCTCTCTCACCCCTCTCCCAGCACCCCCTTCCCCTTTGGCTCTCTCACCCCCTCTCCCAGCACCCCCTGGCTCTCTCATCCCCTCTCTCCGCACCCCATTCCCCCTGGCTCTCTCACCTCTCTCCCAGCACCCCCTACCCCACTGACTCTCTCACCTCTCTCCCAGCACCCCCCTACCCTGCTGGCTCTCTCACCTCTCTCCCAGCATCCCCTACCCCCCTGGGTCTCTCACCCCTCTCTCTGCACCCCCTACCCCGCTGATCTTTCACCTCTCTCCCAGCACCCCCTACCCCGCTGGCTCTCACCTCTCTCCTAGCACCCACTACCCCCTGGGTCTCTCACCCCTCTCCCAGCACCCACTACCCCCTGGGTCTCTCACCCCTCTCTCTGCACCCCCTACCCCGCTGGCTCTCTCACCCCTCTCTGCACCCCCTATCCCATTGGCTCTCTCACCTCTCTCCCAGCACCCCCTATCCCACTGGCTCTCACCTCTCTCCCAGCACCCCCTTCCCACCTGGGTCTCTCACCCCTCTCTCTGCAACCCCTTCCCCCGCTGGCTCTCTCACCCCTCTCCCTGTATCCCCTACCTCCTGGCTCTCTCACACTCGTGAACCCCCCACGAGAATCGTTGCACCCCATGACCCCCCCCGTGAAAATTGCGGCACCCCGCGACCCCCCCGCGTTGCCCCCATTCAGAAAAAAGAAATCTGGAAACTGTGTCCAGATTGAATTGAATGGAACAGTGCAAAGCTTAAGGGGGAGGGAGTGGAGGAGCGCGCAACAGAGGTGGCTGGTTCCTGGGGAGGAACCAGCCACCAAGAAGCCAAGTACAGTCAGGCCGGCCCACCTAGCCATCGGACCTTCTGGCATTTGGCAGAAGAGCCAGATGGCCCTGCTGGGATTCCCAGCATGATTGGTCATAAGTAAATGAGCTACAGAGGCAGGAGAAAGGTGTTCATGGGTTATTTGGAGGGATGCACAATCTCTCTCCCTTCACAAAAGGATTTTATTTTTTCACATCCTTGAAGGGGGCAGAGATTGGTAATGGCTCTTGGCCAATATTTTCAATGGAATGGCTTTTGCACTTTCCAGAAGAACTTCATATGAGAAATCCTATTTATAGGCACATTGATACTAATGTAATACATATAAAATACACAATGCCCTCGCTTTCATAGCATATTTAATACATACGGCTCAAACAAATTATATTTTAGGAGAAAAATTAAAAAGTTGCAATGAATGGGTGGTCCTACAGTGAGGACCGCCCACATCCTAGCCTTCCCCCAGGTAGTCGGACAGGCAGATCCAGCAGAGCATAGTCAGACAAGCAGGGTTTGGTACACGGAAGATCCAGCAGAGCGTAATCAGATTAGCAGGGTTTGGAACACGGGAGATCCAGCAGAGCGTAATCAGATTAGCAGGGTTTGGAACACGGGAGATCCAGCAGAGGACATTTAAATTACCCATAATACCTTCTCCAATACTTTCAATGTTGGAAAATCCTGATTTTTTATCTGGCTCTCCTCCTCTTTGTCATCACACCTTTGAAGGAAAATCAACGGGGGACCTTAATGAATCTATCATTTTATATGTAAGAGATATTTGGTATCCCCCAAATTCATATCTTTGAATATAACAATAATAATAATAATACAAAATAACAATTATAATAATAAATTATTTTCTACAGACTTTGCATAGAGTACACATGGTATTCTTTCCATTATGATTTACTTTGTACATCTACTGCTGAACCTTTATTGAGACATGAGCTCGACTGAGAAAGCATTTAGGACTTCTTATAGACAAAAACATGTGGAACAGAATTAGATTCAGAGTTTCAAAGGCTTCCATCAACACTTTAATTAATGAAAACTTATATCATTTTTATACTAGATACTTTATATAGTTCACCAAAAATACTCCCAGCTACTTCTTCCCTATGCTGCTGGGGATGTGGACTTAGAGAAGCTTCCATCCATGTCTGGTGGCACTGCCACAAGATCTCAAACTTTTGGAAGGAAATTCATGAAATGCTCAAAAAGATATTGGACCAACTTTCTCCTTGGTCTGCTCTCTTATGCTTTCATGTTTCTGGCTTGGGAGCACATTCTGGTAAACACGCCTCTCACATTTTACATGCAGCCAAATCTACTTTAGCTAAATATTGGAATCCATGTCCATCTACCTTCCAGCATGTTAAGAACAAAATTTGATGTATAGCCTATATGGCTAAATAATATTTTACAACAAGGAAGGCGAGTAACAAGGGAAGCAAGGAAAACCAGACGCATTTTCTATTTGGGAGCTGTGGCTTACGTTTGTCTCACACACGTATTACCCATAACTATCCGGTACCTTTTCAATGATGTCCCATTTTTTGGAGATCTCACTGTATTGAGGGACCTTTCACATGACAAGTGACCATTTCTTCAGGTCTGAGTACAATAACTTAGCAATTTACCCTTCCCCAGTTCCCTTTCCTTTTCCTTTTATTCCTTCCAACCAATCTAAATTTAAAAATATAAAAATATAAAAATGACACACTGACTCATAATTTTTGTCTGTTATATTACTGTTAAATTATTGAGCATTTTGCGTTACTAATTTATATTGTTTGTACAAATTGTCATTTCATGAAATAAAAGCTTTTAAAAAATATATTTTTTCTGATTATCCCAAGACGATTAGTATTTATCTAATTATTCCTTGGCTCCCCAGGATAGTTATCTCTAGAATCACTACTTTAACTTTATTCCAAATGTAATACGATTAGCAGGGTGTGTTTAAGCAGAAATGATTTGTGATATTTCGGGATTAATAATGCTCTATTTAAAGTTTCTGCACCCAGCAAAGTACACCTAGGTACTGTACTAAATTAGTTTTCTAGTACTGATTTAAAGGTTAGGGTGCCAGTTTATTAGGATTTGCATTTTGTGACTGCAGCTCTCTTATCTTATCGCTACTGATCATCATCATCATTTATTTATATAGCGCCACTGATTTCACAGCGCTGTACAGAGAACTCATTCACATCAGTCCCTGCCCCATTGGAGCTTACAGTCTAAATTCCCTAACATACACACACAGACAGAGAGAGAGAGAGAGACTAGGGTCAATTTTGATAGCAGCCAATTAACCTACTAGTATGTTTTTGGAGTGTGGGAGGAAACCGGAGCACCTAGAGGAAACCCACGCAAACACGGGGAGAATATATAAACTCCACACAGATAAAGCCATGGTTGGGAATTGAACTCATGACCCAGCGCTGTGAGGCAGAAGTGCTAACCAATTAGCCACCGTGCTGCCGTGCAATATGTGATGCATTTTTATTTTAATTTATGAAGTCATGCCGGCACATGGCCTCTGATAAGCTAGGGGACATATTTTGCTGTCGTGGTGAAAGACAACTCTCCTTGGGTCTGTCTTGGCACGATTCACTTCAAATGCGCAGTCATAGGTCAACATATGCGCTACACTGAACAGGAAGGATGGGAGGGATCAGAAGAGATTCTTCTACACTTTCCGGCGGGGGTTTTACATTTGGTATGTATTGCTAATCCTATCGTCTCAGACAAGATTCAACAGGCTTTTCGGTGCTTGTTAAATTGCCCAGTTTTGCTATCCCCATAAAGAACTATGGGGACAGCAGTACTGTAGATAAAGAGGCACTATACTTAAATGTTGTTGTTTCGCAGGGTTTATGGCATAGATAGGGTTTATAAACAGTCCTCCTCACCTCCTCTAGAAAGCTGGTGAAACATCTTTTGAATAGAAAGAGAAAGATTACTGTTCAAGTCACACATTAAGCTATAAAGCATACAGTAAACGTTGTAAGTGGCATCTCTAGAGTTACATAGACGGACACTGGAGAAGCTGTGGGGTCTATATTAAGAATTGACGACAGCAACAGGTGCCTGTTTACTAATGTGTTCTCTGACTGCTCTGTTTTCAGGCGGTAAGAAAAGAAAATGTCACAGATAAAAAGGAAAAAATTTCATCTTAAACCCCCATTTGCTGCCCAATCTAACAAAACTAAACACTGTTTTATGCAAAAGTTACTTAATTTTAAGATTCTTTTTATGTCCTTTATAAACCTGAAATACCAGGTGACTTGTGCTCTCCATAATAATTTACAACAGGAGGTGCATTATTCCTTATAATACGTAACTTTTCATAATAAAGACTGAGGCAATGACATCAGCACTCACCGCTTATAAGCAATGACATCATAACTTGCCATTTATACAGAGATTATTTACAGAACTATATAAATCGCTTATACCTAGCATCACTTGTCACTCCTACACATCTTTATCCTTTTCATGCCTGATTCACACAGGCTGGGGTGTAGGAACCTGGAGGGGGGGGGGGCAAAGGGGGCAGTTGCCTCCCCATGATGACAGTCTGAAAGACAGTGTTTTGCCCCCCCCCCCCCATGAACTTCTACACATAAGCGAATAGGGATGAAGTTATGATATCAGTTCTAAATTTGTGCAGCTTTTTTAAATTATAAATTGTCTTAGTGTAAACTACCAAAAGTTCTTTGATATATAGATTGCCTTGGTATAGATTTAATACAGATTGATTGATTTGTCTATTTAAAAAACTCTATGGGGTAAGTAAATATATCAAGCTGAGAGTTTTCTGGCAGATTTGGAAAGTGAAGATGTTGCTTATAGCAACCAATCAGATTCTAGCTATCGTTTTGTAGAATGTACTAAATAAATGATAGCTCGAATCCGATTGGTTTTTCATACCCGCTGGAAAACTCTCAGCTTGATACATTTACCCCTAAGTGTTCCATTCATAAACATTTAAGAAATAACCTGTATTGATGATGAAAAAGTATTCACTTTCTTTTTACCCTGAAATTCGTGCGGTGCGTCCAGTAACAGACATGAGATACAGCAATTTCAATTTATAGCACATATCATAACCAGTGAGGCAGTGACTATAGATTTAGAAATACTCCCAATCCAATGAGATTAGCTGTCAACAAAATCTGAATAAAAACGAGGTTAATGACTATGAAAAGCATACATTTTTAAGATGAACAATTGAATTTATCTTTCTAACAACTATTGTACTAATTGGTAGTTAATATTAATATAATAATAAAAATAATATATATTTAATAATGTATAAATACATTTTTATAGTAAAATAAACAATGAAAATGGGGTTGGCCAACCCCTGAAACACTAACAGAAACTAAAATAGGATTGAGAGTCTTTGTATAGCTACAGTCACTGTTACAACTGTCGTAAAATGAGATATCAAACGTGAGAAAAAAGGGTCTCCAAGCCCTATAGTAGTCCTTGGCGTTTTGCGCCCCCCCATGAAAATTTCCGTTCCTGTGCCCCTGCAGAAAGGCAGAAGTACTGTAGATGTCTATGCGTCTTCCTCCTTAGATTACCATTTACGTAACTGCAGAAGGATCTGCACTGGGGCCAGTAAGATACATTTTATAAACTATTCAACTATTCTCCATAAAGTAAAGTTTAATTAAGTAGTCAGGACTTGATAAAACCAAGTGCAGCAGCTCTCTGGGTATAATTTGATATAGGATGAATAGCTACAATGACAAAGAATAACACATCAGTTATGTCTATTTTAGCCAGGTCCACCTTGCTTTTGTTTTTTGCCCCACTAGGTTGATCTTTGCTGTGCTGTTACCTCCTCACTGCAACAATTCCTGGTTCCAATCCCCCACCATGGCCGATAGGTAGATAAAAGATAGGCCCTAGGCTACATTTAAATTAGACAAACAGATGTATATAATCCAAAGCATTTTAACGTTGTAATACGCTCCGGAAAACCATGTTTAAAGTGGGTAAATATTAGAGATGCTCACTGACCCCCGTGTTTTGGTTTGGTTTTGGATCTGGATTACCTTCGTGTTTTGGTTTTGGTTTTGCAAAACCGCCCTTGCGTGTTTTGGTTTTGGTTTTGGTTTTGTTTGGTTTTGTTTTGCTATTTTGATTAAAAATCAATGTTTTTGGGCCTAAAATGACCAAATTTAGTGCTCAATCTATTTCTAGGATAAGTAATGTAATTGTAAAGCTAATAAATTATCCAAAAAACAGTTTCATTCCTGGTAGGCCGTCATTAATTCTACACACAAACCAGATTGTCTTCCTCTCCATCTATGCATATTGGCAATGCAGCCATCGTCTTTGGATGTATATTACACCCTACACTTATAGTTAAATATGTAAAGAAATGGACAAAGGCAGTTTGGTTTCTGTCTCTCTAGGCCCCCCTCCACTTGTATAAAATACCAAAAAATTCAGCCATTATAGACTGTACAATATTAATTGAAATGGAGAAAGCCAGTTTGATTTCTGTCTCTCTAGGTCCCCCTCCACTTGTATAAAATACCAAAAAATTCAGCCGTTATAGACTGTACAATATTAATCGAAATGGAGAAAGCCAGTTTGGTTTCTGTCTCTCTAGGCCCCTCTTGTATAAAATACCAAAAAATTCAGCCGTTATAGACTGTACAATATTAAGAGAAATGGACAAAGCCAGTTTGGGGTCACTCTGTGTATGACACCCTACCCTTAAGGAAAAATTGCCCAAACAGCTGACTTCAAGACTGTATGTGATATGGAAATGCCCCAAGTCCCTTTCCTCTTTGGGGGTAGATTGCACCCTACACTTACATAGAAAGTTTTAAAAAGATGTTATCGTCTTCAGCTTCATCCTCACCCTCATCAGTGTGTACGTCATCATCACAGACTATCAATTCATCGCCGCTTGAATCCGCCATTAGAGAACAGTCAGTGCTTGGATGTCTTGGATGGTGAAGGCCTTCCTCGTGGAAGATGTAGTTCATTTTTATAAACATCATTTTCTCCACATTTTTGGGAAGTAACCTTCTACAGCGATCACTGACTAAGTTCCCTGCTGTGCTGAACACTCGTACAGAGTACACACTGGAGGGTGGGCAGCTTAAGTATTGCAAAGCAAGTTTGTACATGGGTTTCCAAATGGCCTGCTTTTCTTCCCAGAAAGGAAAGGGACTGTCTGACATTTCCATATCAATTACCTCTTGAAAGTAAATCTCCACCATCCTTTGCATGTTAATACTCATATTGGATGGAGTTATGGGCAAGGTCACACATTTTTTGGAAAAATCCTTCAAACCAGCCCAGATGTAAAACTGTTCTGGTCTGCCCTCTGCATCCTCCCTGCTTTTTTTGTGAAAATTAAATTTTTTACGAGCAGCAGCTGCTTGAGAAACTGAAGGAGGACATGTCGTCAAGCCAAGGCCCAGTTCAGCAGACAACTTGCTGAGCAATAGCTCCTTGCAAAAGTTCACATCTCGTTCATTTTGAAGCAAAGACTCAATGTAGGTCTTAAACCTTGGATCAAGCACAGTGGCCAAAACGTACTGATCCGAGCTCAAGATCTTAATAACTCGAGGATCATTGTGAAGCGAATGAAGTACTGGATCAACAAGGCCAACATACTTTGCGGAATTGCTTGCTTTCATCTCCTCCCTCAGTTTCTCAAGCTGCTTTTCCAATAGTCTAATTAAAGGAATGACTTGGCTCAAACTAGCAGAATCTGCACTCACTTCACACGTCACAACTTCAAATGGTTTCAGCACCTTGCACAGCACTGAAAGGATTCCCCACTGTGCAAGACTGAAATACATGCCCCCTCCTTTCCCAATGTCATGGCTTGTGCAATATGCTTGGATGGCTTTGCGCTGTTCCTCCATCCTCTGCAGAATGTACAGGGTGGAATTCCACCTAGTTACCACTTCCTGCTTAAGTTGGTGACAGGGCAAGTTAAACTGCTCTTGGAGCTGCTGCAATCTCCTACATGCTGTGGCCGAATGCCTGAAATGGCCTGAAATCTTACGGGCCACTGAAAGCATCTCCTGCACCTCACGGTTATTTCGTAGGAAGCTCTGCACCACCAAGTTGATGGTGTGAGCAAAACAGGGAATGTGCTTAAGATCACCCAGCTGTAACGCTCGCACTATATTGTTGGCGTTATCAGAAATGACATATCCTGGGGAGAGTCCAAGTGGTATAAGCTATGTATCAATCACATCTCTTAGTTTGCGTAACAAATTGTCAGCTGTATTCCTGTTAGTGAAGCCGGTGATACAAAGAGTGGCCTGCCTGTGACAAATGTTACGTAGTGGTGTACATGCTGCTGCTGTTCCTGCTGGTGAAGGTGAATGACCAACCCAGTGGGCTGTCACAGTCATATAGTCTTTGGTTTGACCACTTCCACTTGTCCACATATCTGTGGTTAAGTGGACAGTGGGCAGAATGGCATTTTTCAGCGCAATCTCTACATTTGTACACACTTTTTGGTATAGTTGTGGAATAGCTTTACGGGAAAAATGGTGTCTCGATGGAATTCTGTAACGCGGACACAAAACCTCAATTAACTGTGAAAAACCAGCTGCGTTTATTGTGGATATTGGACGCAGATCTAACACTAACAAGGCAGCCATGGCGTCTGTGATTCGCTTGGCGACTGGGTGACTGCTGTCATATTTGCTTCCCCTAGCAAATGATTGCTTCACAGTTAATTGTTGAAATGTAGGACTGCTCTTTTTCTTGGCCTTCCTCTGGGCTGACGATTCACCCCCAGCAGCAGCAACAGCAGCAGCAGTTGGACTAACGCTTTCTTCAGAGGAATCAATAATAGTGCAGGAGTCATCCAGCCTTAATAATTGGGATGCAGGGCTAATTCCGAGTGCTACTGAGGATATCGATGAGGATGGTGTGGTGGGTGTATTTTGAAGCCGTCGGGATGTTGGTGAGCGGAGGGTCCTAGCTGATGATGGAGTGCTTGTAATTTTTTTGGAAGAACTTTCAGCTTTTCCCAACACTTTGCCATGAACTCTCGTCAAATGGCGTAACATAGACGAGGTTCCAAGATGGTTAAGGTCCCTCCCTCGACTGACTGTGGCTTGACATACACTACAAATGGCTATACAGTTGTTGTCTGGATTGGGGTAGAAATAATTCCACACATAGGAAGTGGATTTTTTTGTTTTATGGCCTTGCATGACAATGGCCTTTTTCTTGTCACGTGCCAGAACTGCTGCCACTGGTGCAGGACTTACACAA
The DNA here is from genome assembly GCF_038048845.1 of Mixophyes fleayi. Classification (NCBI taxonomy): domain Eukaryota; kingdom Metazoa; phylum Chordata; class Amphibia; order Anura; family Limnodynastidae; genus Mixophyes; species Mixophyes fleayi. Next base: position 39,976,445 of record NC_134403.1, on the reverse strand, counting down.
ACAACCTCATCCTCATCAACATCCTCATTAGCGCCCTCCTCACCTCCACAAATCTCCCCCTCATCCTCTTCTATTTCCAAAGTGGCATCCTCAATTTGTGTATCACCGGCTACACTCGGGCTGTTCAGGCACACATCAGCAGAACTGCTGAAAGGGTCCCTCTTTATGGGTACACTAACAGAATGCTCACGATTAGACATCCCACTGTTGGATGGACTCTCCACAGGGATTGGTGTCATTTGTGATTCAGAGCAAACATTATCCTCTAATGCCTTACTGTTGTCTTGCAGCTCGGTTTTGACGCATAACAGTAGTTGTGCACCACTTGTAGGCTCGGTAACATTTTTAGATCTGCCACTAATAGACAAAGGTGAAGGCCTCATTCTCTTTGCCACTGCGTGTATAGAATGGCATGTTAGCAGTTTTTTTTTATCAGCACTTAACTTTTCCTCAGTTACACTTCTTTTGCGCTTCAACATGGCAATTTTTTTTTTGGTGTGTGTTTTTTTGACTGCTTTCAAAAGACTTTGTAGTTTGACATCGCCTTTCCCAGATGACGTACTGGGAACACTACCATCAGGACTGGTGACAGAACCTGGTTGCTGATTCTGCTCATATGTGGACTGCTTAGATTCCATTATGAGCCCAACGCACTTGTAATTCGACAAATTGTTTTAGATACTGCTGACAAATATGACTTTTGACAGCCACAAAAATTAATACAAAAGAATGGGGGACACCCCAAAAGCACTTGGGAATGCTAAAAATTATTTTTCAGACTGCTGACAAACAGGACTTTTGACAGCCAGAAATATTAATGCAAAAGAATGGGGGACACCCCAAAAGCACTTGGAGTGCTAAATATTATTTTTTTAGACTGCTGAAAAATAGTACTTTTGACAGCCAGAAATATTAATGCAAAAGAATGGGGGACGCCCAAAAAGCACTTGGGAGTGCTAAAAATTATTTTTCAGATTGCTGACAAACAGGACTGTTGACAGACAGAAATATTAATGCAAAAGAATGGGGGACACCCCAAATCACTTGTAGTGCCAAGTATTGAAAAAAAAGACTCCTCTATCCTCCTCTCTTCTCTATCAATTGTTATCAGAATTGAAAACAGAATTGTATTCTCTGTCCCTGCTCTAATCAGCCTGTGACTACACCCTGCTCTCACGCTCTGTCAAATGGCAATGGATTGCTGTGGAGGCGTGTATTTATAATTTTCAAGTATCGCCAGAACCGAGCCCCGAGATCCGACAACGTCACGATGAAGTTCGGCCTCGATTTGGAATCCGAGCGGGCGGGAGAGTACCGAGCCTGCTCGGCTCGGTACTCAGATAGGCAAAGTTCTGATGTGTTCGGTTCTCGGGAAACCGAGCCCGCCCATCTCTAGTAAATATCTAAATCAAAGGTAAATTGTAATAACAACTGTGAACACACAATTCTTCCTGTATATTTGAGCTTCTTCTTCTTCTAGTGCCGATTCAGTATTGTTGTAATTAAGTTTGTCAGCTGCTCTTCCTGCTCACAATGTCCTTCATTTCCGTCAGTACACAGTGGTTTGTTCTTGGCCGTCAAAATGAATAGTTAGATTATATTGTTTACTGAAAGACTATCAAATGCTTGGAGCCAATTTAAAGCTGATGTCGTAGGGAAAACAACTGGGAATGATTTTAAACATGCTTTCAGAATAAACCATGGATAAGGAAAAAAAAAGTGTCAATCTATATGTATTTATATGTGCAAAGATATGTGGGACTGTGCACAGTCTTACACATAAGCGTGGCATATGTTACAGAATGAGAGAGATTACATAACAGATGTTACAAAATGAGGGAGCGTACATTACAGATTTTACAGAATAAGAGAGCTCACAGTACAGATGTTACAAAATAAGAGAGCTTACATTACAGATGTTACAGAATAAGAGAGCGTACAGTACAGATGTTACAGAATGAGAGAGTTTACATTACAGGTGTTACAGAATGAGAGAGCTTACAGTACAGATGTTACAGAATGAGAGAGCTTACATTACAGATGTTACAGAATGAGAGAGCTTACAGTACAGATGTTACAGAATGAGAGAGCTTAGAGTACAGATGTTACAGAATGAGAGAGCTTACATTACAGGTGTTACAGAATGAGAGAGCTTACAGTACAGATGTTACAGAATGAGAGAGCTTACAGTACAGATGTTACAGAATGAGAGAACTTACAGTACAGATGTTACAGAATGAGAGAGCTTACATTACAGATGTTAAAAAATCAGAGAGCTTACATTACAGATATTACAGAATGAGAGAGCTTACATTACAGATGTTACAGAATGAGAGAACTTGCAATACAGATGTTACAGAATGAGAGAGCTTACAGTACAGATGTTACAGAATGAGAGAGCTTACAGTACAGATGTTACAGAATGAGAGAGCTTACATTACAGATGTTACAGAATGAGAGAGCTTACAGTACAGATGTTACAGAATGAGAGAGCTTACAGTACAGATGTTACAGAATGAGAGAGCTTACATTACAGATGTTACAGAATGAGAGAACTTGCATTACAGATGTTACAGAATGAGAGAGCTTACAGTACAGATGTTACAGAATGAGAGAGCTTACATTACAGATGTTACAGAAGGAGAGAGCTTACAGTACAGATGTTACAGAATGAGAGAGCATACAGTACAGATGTTACAAAATGAGAGAGCTTACAGTACAGATGTTACAGAATGAGAGCGCTTACATTACAGATGTTACAGAATGAGAGAGCTTACAGTACAGATGTTACAGAATGAGAGAGCTTACAGTACAAATGTTACAGAATGAGAGAGCGTACAGTACATATGTTACAGAATGAGAGAGCGTACATTACAGATGTTACAGAATGAGAGAACTTGCATTACAGATGTTACAGAATGAGAGAGCTTACATTACAGATGTTACAGAATGAGAGAACTTGCATTACAGATGTTACAGAATGAGAGAGCTTACAGTACAGATGTTACAGAATGAGAGAGCTTACATTACAGGTGTTACAGAATTAGAGAGCTTACAGTACAGATGTTACAGAATGAGAGAGCTTACATTACAGATGTTACAGAATGAGAGAACTTGCAATACAGATGTTACAGAATGAGAGAGCTTACAGTACAGATGTTACAGAATGAGAGAGCTTACAGTACAGATGTTACAAAATGAGGGAGCGTACATTACAGATGTTACAGAATAAGAGAGCTCACAGTACAGATGTTACAAAATAAGAGAGCTTACATTACAGATGTTACAGAATGAGAGAGCGTACAGTACAGATGTTACAGAATGAGAGAGCTTACATTACAGGTGTTACAGAATGAGAGAGCTTACAGTACAGATGTTACAGAATGAGAGAGCTTACAGTACAGATGTTACAGAATGAGAGAGCTTACAGTACAGATGTTACAGAATGAGAGAGCTTAGAGTACAGATGTTACAGAATGAGAGAGCTTACATTACAGGTGTTACAGAATGAGAGAGCTTACAGTACAGATGTTACAGAATGAGAGAGCTTACAGTACAGATGTTACAGAATGAGAGATCTTACAGAAGAGATGTTACAGAATGAGAGAGCTTACATTACAGATGTTAAAAAATCAGAGAGCTTACATTACAGATAATACAGAATGAGAGAGCTTACATTACAGATGTTACAGAATGAGAGAACTTGCAATACAGATGTTACAGAATGAGAGAGCTTACAGTACAGATGTTACAGAATGAGAGAGCTTACAGTACAGATGTTACAGAATGAGAGAGCTTACAGTACAGATGTTACAGAATGAGAGAGCTTACACTACAGATGTTACAGAAGGAGAGAGCTTACAGTACAAATGTTACAGAATGAGAGAGCTTACAGTACAGATGTTACAGAATGAGAGAGCTTACAGTACAGATGTTACAGAATGAGAGAGCTTACATTACAGATGTTACAGAATGAGAGAACTTGCATTACAGATGTTACAGAATGAGAGAGCTTACATTACAGATGTTACAGAATGAAAGAACTTGCATTACAGATGTTACAGAATGAGAGAGCTTACAGTACAGATGTTACAGAATGAGAGAGCTTACATTACAGATGTTACAGAAGGAGAGAGCTTACAGTACAGATGTTACAGAATGAGAGAGCATACAGTACAGATGTTACAAAATGAGAGAGCTTACAGTACAGATGTTACAGAATGAGAGCGCTTACATTACAGATGTTACAGAATGAGAGAGCTTACAGTACAGATGTTACAGAATGAGAGAGCTTACAGTACAAATGTTACAGAATGAGAGAGCGTACAGTACATATGTTACAGAATGAGAGAGCGTACATTACAGATGTTACAGAATGAGAGAACTTGCATTACAGATGTTACAGAATGAGAGAGCTTACATTACAGATGTTACAGAATGAGAGAACTTGCATTACAGATGTTACAGAATGAGAGAGCTTACAGTACAGATGTTACAGAATGAGAGAGCTTACATTACAGGTGTTACAGAATTAGAGAGCTTACAGTACAGATGTTACAGAATGAGAGAGCTTACATTACAGATGTTACAGAATGAGAGAACTTGCAATACAGATGTTACAGAATGAGAGAGCTTACAGTACAGATGTTACAGAATGAGAGAGCTTACAGTACAGATGTTACAGAATGAGAGAGCTTACATTACAGATGTTACAGAATGAGAGAGCTTACAGTACAGATGTTACAGAATGAGAGAGCTTACAGTACAGATGTTACAGAATGAGAGAGCTTACACTACAGATGTTACAGAAGGAGAGAGCTTACAGTACAAATGTTACAGAATGAGAGAGCTTACAGTACAGATGTTACAGAATGAGAGAGCTTACATTACAGATGTTACAGAATGAAAGAACTTGCATTACAGATGTTACAGAATGAGAGAGCTTACAGTACAGATGTTACAGAATGAGAGAGCTTACATTACAGATGTTACAGAAGGAGAGAGCTTACAGTACAGATGTTACAGAATGAGAGAGCATACAGTACAGATGTTACAGAATGAGAGAGCTTACAGTACAGATGTTACAGAATGAGAGCGCTTACATTACAGATGTTACAGAATGAGAGAGCTTACAGTACAGATGTTACAGAATGAGAGAGCTTACAGTACAGATGTTACAGAATGAGAGCGCTTACATTACAGATGTTACAGAATGAGAGAGCTTACAGTACAGATGTTACAGAATGAGAGAGCTTACATTACAGATGTTACAGAATGAGAGAACTTGCATTACAGATGTTACAGAATGAGAGAGCTTACATTACAGATGTTACAGAATGAGAGAACTTGCATTACAGATGTTACAGAATGAGAGAGCTTACAGTACAGATGTTACAGAATGAGAGAGCTTACATTACAGATGTTACAAAATCAGAGAGCTTACGCTACAGATGTTACAGAATGAGAGAGCTTACAGTACAAATGTTACAGAATGAGAGAGCTTACAGTACAGATGTTACAGAATGAGAGAGCTTACAGTACAGATGTTACAGAATGAGAGAGCTTACACTACAGATGTTACAGAAGGAGAGAGCTTACAGTACAAATGTTACAGAATGAGAGAGCTTACAGTACAGATGTTACAGAATGAGAGAGCTTACATTACAGATGTTACAGAATGAGAGAGCTTACAGTACAAATGTTACAGAATGAGAGAGCTTACAGTACAGATGTTATAGAATGAGAGAGCTTACATTACAGATGTTACAGAATGAGTGAGCTTACAGTACAGATGTTACAGAATGAGAGAGCTTACATTACAGATGTTACAGAATGAGAGAGCTTACAGTACAGATGTTACAGAATGAGAGAGCTTACAGTACAGATGTTACAGAATGAGAGCGTTTACATTACAGATGTTACATAATAAGAGAGTTTACATTCGAGATGTTACAGAATGAGAGAGCTTACAGTACAGATGTTACAGAATGAGTGAGTTTACAGTACAGATGTTACAGAATGAGAGAGCTTACATTACAGATGTTACAGAATGAGAGAGCTTACATTACAGATGTTACAGAATGAGAGAGCTTACAGTACAGATGTTACAGAATGAGAGCGTTTACATTACAGATGTTACAGAATGAGAGAGCTTACATTACAGATGTTACAGAATGAGAGAGCTTACAGTACAGATGTTACAGAATGAGAGAGCTTACAGTACAGATGTTACAGAATGAGAGCGCTTACATTACAGATGTTACAGAATGAGAGAGCTTACATTACAGATGTTACAGAATGAGAGCGCTTACATTACAGATGTTACAGAATGAGAGAGCTTACAGTACAGATGTTACAGAATGAGAGCGCTTACATTACAGATGTTACAGAATGAGAGCGCTTACATTACAGATGTTACAGAATGAGAGAGCTTACAGTTCAAATGTTACAGAATGAGAGAACTTACATTACAGATGTTACAGAATGAGAGAACTTGCATTACAGATGTTACAGAATGAGAGAGCTTACAGTACAGATGTTACAGAATGAGAGAGCTTACATTACAGATGTTACAAAATCAGAGCTTACGCTACAGATGTTACAGAAGGAGAGAGCTTACAGTACAAATGTTACAGAATGAGAGAGCTTACAGTACAGATGTTACAGAATGAGAGAGCTTACAGTACAGATGTTACAGAATGAGAGAGCTTACAGTACAGATGTTACAGAATGAGAGAGCTTACAGTACAGATGTTACAGAATGAGAGAGCTTACACTACAGATGTTACAGAAGGAGAGAGCTTACAGTACAAATGTTACAGAATGAGAGAGCTTACAGTACAGATGTTACAGAATGAGAGAGCTTACATTACAGATGTTACAGAATGAGAGAGCTTACAGTACAAATGTTACAGAATGAGAGAGCTTACAGTACAGATGTTACAGAATGAGAGCGTTTACATTACAGATGTTACATAATAAGAGAGTTTACATTCGAGATGTTACAGAATGAGAGAGCTTACAGTACAGATGTTACAGAATGAGTGAGTTTACAGTACAGATGTTACAGAATGAGAGAGCTTACATTACAGATGTTACAGAATGAGAGAGCTTACAGTACAGATGTTACAGAATGAGAGAGCTTACAGTACAGATGTTACAGAATGAGAGCGTTTACATTACAGATGTTACAGAATGAGAGAGCTTACATTACAGATGTTACAGAATGAGAGAGCTTACATTACAGATGTTACAGAATGAGAGAGCTTACAGTACAGATGTTACGGAATGAGAGCTTACATTACAGATGTTACAGAATGAGAGAGCTTAGAGTACAGATGTTACAGAATGAGAGAGCTTACAGTACAGATGTTACAGAATGAGAGAGCTTACAGTACAGATATTACAGAATGAGAGAGCTTACATTACAGATGTTACAGAATGAGAGCGTTTACATTACAGATGTTACAGAACGAGAGAGCTTACATTACAGATGTTACAGAATGAGAGAGCTTACAGTACAGATGTTACAGAATGAGAGAGCTTACATTACAGATGTTTGTTACAGAATGAGAGCTTACATTACAGGTGTTACAGAATGAGAGAGCTTACAGTACAGATGTTACAGAATGAGAGAGCGTACAGTACAGATGTTACAGAATGAGAGAGCTTACATTACAGATGTTACAGAATGAGAGAGCTTACATTACAGGTATTACAGAATGAGAAAGCTTACAGTACAGATGTTACAGAATGAGAGAGCTTACAGTACAGATGTTACAGAATGAGAGAGCTTACATTACAGATGTTACAGAATGAGAGAGCTTACATTACAGGTGTTACAGAATGAGAGAGCTTACAGTACAGATGTTACAGAATGAGAGAGCTTACAGTACAGATGTTACAGAATGAGAGAGCTTACAGTACAGATGTTACAGAATGAGAGAGCTTACATTACAGATGTTACAGAATGAGAGAGCTTACAGTACAGATGTTACAGAATGAGAGAGCTTACATTACAGGTGTTACAGAATGAGAGAGCTTACAGTACAGATGTTACAGAATGAGAGAGCTTACATTACAGGTGTTACAGAATGAGAGAGCTTACATTACAGATGTTACAGAATGAGAGAGCTTACATTACAGGTGTTACAGAATGAGATTATTTACATTACAGATGTTACAGAATGAGAGAGCTTACATTACAGATGTTACAGAATGAGAGAGCTTACATTACAGATGTTACAGAATGAGAGAGCTTACAGTACAAATGTTACAGAATGAGAGAGCTTACAGTACAGATGTTACAGAATGAGAGAGCTTACATTACAGATGTTACAGAATGAGTGAGCTTACAGTACAGGTGTTACAGAATGAGAGAGCTTACATTACAGATGTTACAGAATGAGAGAGCTTACAGTACAGATGTTACAGAATGAGAGCGTTTACATTACAGATGTTACATAATAAGAGAGTTTACATTCGAGATGTTACAGAATGAGGGAGCTTACATTACAGATGTTACAGAATGAGAGAGCTTACACTACAGATGTTACAGAAGGAGAGAGCTTACAGTACAGATGTTACAGAATGAGAGAGCTTACATTACAGATGTTACAGAATGAGAGTGATTACATAACAGATGTTACAGAATGAGAGAGCTTACATTACAGATGTTACAGAATGAGAGAGCTTACATTACAGATGTTACAGAATGAGAGAGCTTACAGTACAGATGTTACAGAATGAGAGCGATTACATAACAGATGTTACAGAATGAGAGAGCTTACATTACAGATGTTACAGAATGAGAGAGCTTACAGTACAGATGTTACAGAATGAGAGAGCTTACAGTTCAGATGTTATAGAATGAGAGAGCTTACATTACAGATGTTACAGAATGAGAGAACTTACATTACAGATGTTACAGAATGAGAGAGCTTACATTACAGATGTTACAGAATGAGAGAGCTTACCGTACAGATGTTACAGAATGAGAGAGCTTACCGTACAGATGTTACAGAATGAGAGAGCTTACATTACAGATGTTACAGAATGAGAGAGCTTACAGTACAAATGTTACAGAATTAGAGAGCTTACATTACAGATGTTACAGAATGAGAGAGCTTACAGTACAAATGTTACAGAATGAGAGAGCTTACATTACAGATGTTACAGAATGCGAGAGCTTATTTAACAGATGTTACATAAAGAGAGCGCTAAATCTAAGAGGGTAACAGGGAGAGCATTTTGAGATTAAACTTGAGCTTTATTAAGGTCTTTATAGGTAAGAGTAAGTAATTTAATTCGGATTCTGGAGCCAGTGTAAGAATTTGCAAAGAGCTGAGGCAGCTGTTGAGTGGTGAGGAAGGAAGATCTTGCTGCGGCATCTAAGATGGATTGAAGTGAAGATAGATGAGTGAGGGCAGTGCCAGATAGGAGGAGATTGCAGTTGTCAAGGTAGGAAATGATGAGAGTGGATTATAGTTTGGGCAACATTTTATGTATGAAAAGGGCATATTCTGGAAATATTTCTGTAGAACGGTCTATAACTGTTACAGCTATTGCGGTATCAGAGGGTCCAGTTAACACCAATCTACAATAAGTACTATTTAAAATTATAATACCACATTGCATTCCAACCAAAAACGAAAAATCATGTTAATATGTTTTTCTTTGACTTTGACCCAGAGAATAAAATTTGATTGTGAGATGGATGCATTTCCTATACAGAATATCGGCCTGTATATTTGGTCAATATGGGAAATCAGGGACATTTCAGAGACATGTTCCCATAAATTAAGAACAGTAGATAATTGTACACATGGACTCTGCAATTTTAGGGGGAAGAGTATAAAGGTGATTATAGAAATGTTTTTATAAAATAAATATTAAAACTGCAAATGTACGGTAACCCATAGCAACTGATCAAATATTTCCTCCCATTGTCTAACTTTCAATAGATTGGTTGCTGTGGGTTTGTATACACTGGCACTTCTGCAGTGTGTTAGTAAATAACACCCAGTGTTTTAAATACAGTACACCAATGTGGATTCATGTTGGGATTACAGGTACCTATCTTTATGGTACAGTTCTAAAAATAAGTAGAAGGGATGTGAGCGCTTTCTGGATTATTCCATGCACAATATTTAGAGGTCGTGTTATTGTGGTGTAATATCAGCTTACAGATGGAGCCTGGCAACGAGCCCTAACATGCTTTGAAATGGCAGGCCAGTTGTGCACAGAGGGAAGAATTTTAAAAGGTCACATGATCTAATTATTGAGTATCTGAAGGGCAGCTTACTAATTGTGCAGCTAAAGAATAGAGGATCAACAGCATCAAAGGCAACGTTCGTGGGCGGAGTGGGCATTGCTGCGAATTTATAAGAAGCGTGGCCAGGACGAGTTGTTATCGTCTCTGTCCAGAGAGACATCAACATGACAGAGATAATGACTTGCTGCAAGGTAGTCGAAGTACGGAATAGAATTTTAGTGAGCAATCATTGATTTAATTTCAATATTAAAGTAGTGAAATAAAATATATTCTTCAACTCCATAAAACCAGCCAACCTATCTAGATGCAGCTATTGCCATATATATATATATACAGAAAGCATGACCTCATCAGAATTTTTGTCACTTCATTTGATGCTCCCCACCCTCCTGCTACTTTAGTTTCCACACAGACCGTTGGGAATCACTCTGCTCAGAGTCAAAGCCAAGAAGGGATTGATAACATACATTGCCCTAGGGCTACATCATTCTGTACCATTAGTTCAGGTAATCATCAACTTAACTGAATGCAAAAATCCTGTAGTCTTAATATGCATCCTATATATATTGTATAATGCTCTCTATTCTAAGTAGGCTATGTAATGCATGACTGTTGTTCAATGTGTCAATTATAATGTTTTGCTCAGCTGTTAAGGATTATTGGATTGTAAAGCAGATATATAGTATTTTGGCAAAGTACCCTTTGAAAGTACAGTACATGCTATTCCTTCAAGTATGTCTGTTATCAGGATTGTTGCATACGCTTAAACAGCTAACTATATAGCGTTACATAGATTTAAGTTTCACATACAATTATTCACAATAAGGAGAATTTTTGTGAAACAAAGTTCTTTAGAATTTAGTAAATTATATTTTTTTTGTAGATTTGCAACTGATTAAATTTTCTTTGTGCAGGCAATTGTGCTGATAACTGCCAATCAATCAATTTAGGTTACAATCTAATTTCAATCAAAGTTGAGGACAAGGAAATTGTATTAAATACTGTGAAAACAGTATAATACAGAAGACAAAAAGGTTTAAAATTCTCTAGAATAGTAGATGTAAATCTTTTAAAATTGTGTCTCTCATCTTCAATCAAAACTTTTTCGGAGTTTCCATGTAAGGCACAAGTCTGTGCCATATAGACATTGCATGCTGATTATATTTAATGTGTGTCAGGTTCTATTAAATTGGCATAACAATAGACCGCACACTATAAAAGCAATATAAAACTAATAGTAGTCTAATACTTTTACATTATTACTACAGAGCACAAAAGAGCTCATGGACAACTGAGGAACTATGAGGATCTAGATGGAACAAATTTAGATTCATTCACCGCCCATAAGAATAAAATGTGATTTATAGCCATCCTATATGTAAAACTAGACAAAACCCCACCACAAGTGCAGCAGTGAACTTTGCCTGTCTTGCTTATTTAGCAACATATAGCTTGTAATGGGAAACAACCTTTCCCATTCACAGGAACATAGGTCAGCTGTGAAAAATCTAGATGCTTCACAGATGAAGCCCTCTTGTATGACAAGGAATCAGTGTTTCCTATTGAATGTTATGTCACTAAACAAACTTCTGAATGCCAGGTATGTGTGATTAATTCCAACATTACAATCTTTTCTGTTCTTTGCTAGCATAATTTTTCTTAATTTACAGGGGCTCTTACACATGGACATTTAATTCACATCCTTAAATTCTAGTAAAAATTATTTAATGCTGATAGTCCACAAAATAATGTAAGCAAATGGACTTGTACATAGACACTTTTTGACCAATGTTCACTTTGCTTTGCTTCTATTTCAGTCCCATCTCTCTATACAATATTACAGAGTTCTGTGACTGCTCATTAAGTACATAGTGCACTTTGCTGTAGGGCGTCTTTTAGAACATGCTTTGTAAAAGACGTGGACAAAGTACAAGGTTGTGTCTATACTTTAATCATGTGTGTTTCAATGTTCTGTATATAAGCCCTTAGCTTAATATCCTCTGTATGTACTTACATAAAGAATGTTTCGAACTTACGTAATAGGAAATGAATTTGCTTAAATGAAGGATCAGTGCATATTCACCATTCTAAGGCTGGGTACACACTACAGAAAATTTCTCTCAATGCAATATCTTTAACAATTTTACCAACGATCAGCAGCCGATTGATGTGTACTCACTAAACACGTTTTACAGGATTTACCTTCAGATCTGTGCTCTTCATCTGTCATAACCATCGGCTAAAAAGATTGTGACTCTGCACACTCCGTAGGGATCTATGGACACTGCCGGTCCTGAGTGCATACACACTGCAGGATTGGAACGGCATTGTTCCATCGTTGAACGATATTTTGAAGGCGGTTTAAAAATCAAATTAAACAATACAATGTGGAATGATAATCGTTCATTGTTGCAGAGTACACACTAATTCGTTATCGGGCCGATCGGTCGTTTATCGTGTGATTGGTCGAATAATCGTCTGAAAACTCTGTAGTGTGTACCCAGCCTAAGTAAGTTCAGTAGCTGCATATTTATCTAACTAAAGCTACTGATATCAGTAAGACGTTAAGTACCCAGTATAATTGGTGTGTTTAAGGCATATGTTGGAAATGCTTATCTGAACACTGTAATCTGTTTCACACATTCTATTTGTATGCTGAAGACTCACACACTGCTCATCTTAGGTTCCTCTAGGTCTATGGTCGCTGGAGGCTTATAAGGAATCACAGTCTGTCTCCTCATAACCCCACCAGTCTGCCAGCTAATGCATGCCGTAGCTGGGATTAATATCAGATAGCAAGTGTGACTCTACACAGCAGAGAAGCAGCTGTGGAAAATCTATTCATTATACAACGTGTAACACAGGAAACTTTCTGAGGGTTTTAGTGTTAGCGTTAAGTGAGTCCTGTACAATCACATTTTTGTCATTTTTTTTTAACTGCTAAACATTTATAGACCAAATCCAGGTTGTGGAAGTATAACAGATCGGTCCGTCATCACTGTTATGAAACAGTCAAAAGTCTCTGTCTTAGTAATCGCGTAAGATTTGTCAATGAAATGTAACAGTGACCGCTGTTAAGGATGAGGTGTTAATCTGTTAAACTGCTAAGATGTGACCATGTACACACATAATGTACGTCTGGGAACATACGTGTTGGAAGAGGAATGAAAAGCAGAAACGTGTTTGTGGAAATATTCATGTTTTCAACCTGTAACTAAAAATAAATTAAATTTTAGTGATTGCTATATTATATTTGTAACAGAGAAGCTATAGCAACCAGATATAACTTTCATACAAATAGCTATTTACTATAGTTTTGTAGTTCTGTCTCTCCTCTTCACTTGGTTTAATTGGCGGTGTCAAGAGGTTGATGAAACTGATATGAAAAGTGAAGGATTCATAGATTATAGGAATCCTTAACGTCGTTTTCATGACAGTCTTCCCAGTAACTCCCAACATGTAACATAATTAAAGAGATATTGATGATATGTTCTAAATATACATGTAGGCAGAAAACCACATACATGGCTTCAAGGTGCAGAGTAACACGAAACATGTTCAGCCTAAAATGTGTATTACTTAAACGTTTTCCTATCAAATGCTGTCTGTTCTGTCATTTAGTTGATAATTTAGCAGTAGGAAAAATAATTCCTCTTAAAATGTTTAACTACAGGTTGTTACGCCCCAATACAACAAGGGACACTATAGCTTTTCACTGCTTACTTCAGAACACTTTCAAAGAGTGTTTACAGTCCAATCCTCAGAAATAGTTTTGACTGTGGAAGGTTCACAACTGGCCTTTAGGCAAATTACACTGATTAGGACCAAATATACCCATTATCTCAGTGGCAAATTAAAAGTACAGTTTGATCAATCCATGGGCCCCCACTTAGCATATGTCCTTTGCTACAATCACCCACTGAAACATTCATAATTCTTTAATATCCACTGGAGATCCCTTATTAATATACTCTGCAAGCCCCATACTCTAAGAACTGCCACAGACGGCAAGAGCATCTCCCGCAGGTCATTGCCGGGGTCATCTCATCTCAGGGCGATGTAGCGGCTACAACCCCTGTACCCGTGGTTGTGTCACCAATTGTATACTCATGAATATTGTTTAATTTCATTTAAAACAAATATGGCTGCTTCCACTGTGCATAGGTCACAGGTACACTTAACCTAAATGCTAAAGATCAATAATATTCACAAATGTCTTCTTGGTACTGTCTCCCCAGGATACTGAACTGTGGTGAAGACCTAATACCACTTACTCAGCCCTCTGACTGTACTTGAAGATGGAACGGTCTACACAAGAGCTCTTCCTCAACTTCATGATCGTCTTGATCACTGTGATGCTGATGTGGCTTCTTGTCAAGTCTTACATAGAATAAAAGGACTGGACAATGTTTCTTGAATATTTTCAGTCCCTTCAGTGCTGAAGAGGTCTACTAGGGTCTTTCTCAGCACTGAAGGGGCTGTGTGAACAAACCATTGGCACTTGTACAGTATGCACATGACATCCATGCTGCCATCCTTCGCTCACCTGCAGCCTGATTAATTGTAACCAAAGAAAGTCTTTATTCACAACATGTTGTTGCTTCTTTAAAAGAAAGAAATGATATCTATACGTCTGTTAACGATTGATAATGGATATTGTGAAATACCTGTGAAGTTCAGGTGTGCAGTGTTTCCTCCTCTTAAATCTACAACGTAAATGCTGTCTTAACTATGAGGCCATGTGGTAAAAAAAAAGCAAAACAACAACTCACACTGGGACGCAATAAGCTTTCAGCTAAATAAACAAGAAGTTTGAACAATGTACGTGTGTTTTTCAGTAGCTGTGGGATTGAAAGTCACCATATATTACCATATGCCAAATATTTTTGAGACTGTAGCCTGTGAAATAAGCATT
This sequence comes from Mixophyes fleayi, assembly GCF_038048845.1. Classification (NCBI taxonomy): domain Eukaryota; kingdom Metazoa; phylum Chordata; class Amphibia; order Anura; family Limnodynastidae; genus Mixophyes; species Mixophyes fleayi. Next base: position 39,961,257 of record NC_134403.1, on the reverse strand, counting down.
TTATTTTTTTAATAATAATTTGCTCATTGAGGGCACTATTACAATACTAAAAATAAATTAAAAAAGAAAGTAGATTCTAGATACAGATATCTCTGACTTGTCTTTTTAGTATTCTAAGCCACCTCGGTTCCAGTCTCTCTTGTCATCTCCTTTAAGCTTTTGTGTATCTCCTCAACCTCTATTGTCTACATCTTCATATGTCTCTTTATTGCTCCCAAAGTCTCTTATTTGCTTCCCTTTTTTTTGTTCCATATGTCTGCTCCCCCACATCTGTTCCACAATGTTCCCAAGGACGGGTTCCACATTTCCATGTTTGTTCCCCATGTATGCTTCCTATATTTCATGTTTGCTTCCCCATGTCTGCTCAGAGATGTTTCTTCACCCAGTTCTTTATGTCTACTGTCTTGTGTCTGCTCTCCTAATTCTCCATGTCTGCTCCAAAATATTTTCCTCCCCAGTTCCCAATGTCTGTTCCCTGTGTTTGTTCCTCCATGTGTGCTCCCATCTCTCTTTAAGTGCAATACCTAGTTTGTTTCTATGGTTACAGTTGTTTCTGATGAGGTCAGTGTTTCAGAACATTTATGTCAAATGGTAGCCACAGTTTGTTACTTGGTTTCAACAAACAATTTCAGGCAGAAGTCTAGTTCCAAATATCAAGACTTAGTTCAGTAAGTTGTGCCACACAAAAACATGGTTTAAATAGGGAAATATGATTTTTGAGTGGAGTTACCCCATAACCTAATAACATATATTACACCTTAAATATTGTTTATATACAACACAAATAGAGCACTATTTATATCCGAAGTAAGCATATCTTTATGTAGGCATATTAATAATGTTTGGAGCGGTTTTTCCAACATTTACATCTCAACTTATTTTTTGGACAGTTGTAAAGTAGTATTTTTAATAGGATAAATTTACCATTCTTTCTTTACCCAGGAAACTCATAAAAGTCAATACAAAAGATGTCCACCTTGAAAATATTATTTATATGATATCACCTTAAATCTATTGCCTAATCCAATTGCTGCTTTAGATAGCTTCCAATGTGGAAATATCCCTGAAGAAATGGTCCGAAAGGAAGAACCTTTGTAACCTTTGGCGGGCGAAAACTAACAGGACATTAACTGCTGTGAGTTTGTGAAAGTGTTCAGTACAAGACAACCCATCATTTCCCACTTTAATAAGTAGATCCAAGTATTCAATTTGGCTGTTCCCTATTGTATGTGTGAATAACAAATTCCCTTTGGTTATTATAAACTCAACAAAAACTTCAAGTATGCTACATCTCAATTCCATATCATAATAATACCATCAACGTATCTTTCCTAATACACAATTGGCCTGATTTATCAAGGCACGTATACAAAGCGCAACGTGCATTTGTTTAAAAACATACGTAAATCGGCTCTGGGTACTCCCGAATTCAACAAGGAAGGGATCTGAAAGGTGTAGGCCTGCTACACAAGACACTGCAGGATGCGTTCAGTGCCTATGTGGAATACACATTCGCAAAATAACACACAGAAAGAAAAAAAGTATAGAATTAATGTCACCTGTTGATAATATAAGCATTAATGACAAAACAGTTAAAAGCAAAAAGATTATATTTTTTAACATTTTTACAGTTGCTCCAGATTACAAACACATGTTATAGCGTGCATATGAGACTGTCATCACTAGTAATCAGGACTTAGACTGAAGCAAGAGATACTGCAGAAAAACAAGTAACTTAGAGAAGCACAATCCTTAATTTGGACGTGGCTGCGTGCGCTGGAGTCTGACAAGCCCTTACTATACATTGACGACGGGCAAACGCCCTTTCCCCGCCCGTAAACTCCCACAAATTGTAGGCTGTAGTAAGTGTCCATTGCGTACATAGATGCAGTGAACAATGCTGCGTTTAGTTGTGTATAGCCCGGTTCTGGGCATACACAGAGTGATTTTTTTGTGTAATACGTACAAAATCGGCAGATACGTGCCTTGATGAATCAGGCCCTATATGTTTCACAAAATTGTCTACATTACACACGATATCTGATTCCCACTGTGACAAAAATATATCTGAATACACTGCAACCATGCATAATTTATTACACAAAAATAAAATGTAAGTACAAACAACAAGCAATTAACCAATCTGTCTGGTCAATTTGCACCCTGCTTTTGTTCAAGCAGCTACTAACCCTCCCGGTGTCAGACAACTGGCCTATTGTCTCAGGAACTGGCTTAGGCTGTTTTCCTGTGCAGCAGGTATCCAGAAAGCCAGAAAGTACTCTGAAAATGTAGTTGGTGACAGGAAGACCACTGCATGCTTAGAGTTTGATCGGATGACTATTATGTGGGTGTACAAAGATGGCCGCTGGGTGTCTGAACATGGTTGGCACCACATGGCTCGTCCTGTACCAAGGTGTGAAATAAGTGTCTGGACAACCCACTGAAAAGAGTCCACAGAGACCTGCAAGACAGTAATTTGTAAATTACCCTGGGTAGAGGAGAGATGGGTGACAACTCAGTAACCTAGTGTGAAAGTGTCAGGAACAACTGTAGATTATGCTCAAGGTGTGCTTGACTGAAAAGCTGGGGGATAATATTCAGATCACTGCCCTGCAGCAGCAAGGTGATTAAAAATACACCAAAATTTGCAATAGAAATTGAAATTTGGATAAGCCAAATCATTATCCAAATAGCTCTGATCTGGCACCCTTGTTTTTTTTGTCCAACTGCCTTGTTAAATGTAAGCCTATGTTTTGTGGTGATGTGTTCTGCATAGTACATTTGTCTTAAATAAATGTTACACCTGTCTAAATATAAACCTTTATGAATACACTACACAGTGAAATAAGGGGGTGTATTACTGTAATCTCCATCCATTGTGATCCTGATATGGGAGGGTACAGGCTTGGTACACCACTGTCACCACTGTAAATATTGTGCATGTTTTTCCTGTTATCCTGAATAATTTTTTGGGCACATCCAATCTGACATTGTGACACACAAATGTGTCCTAACAGGCTAGTAGGGAATCTCTGCTTGGAAAAGCTGTTTGGGATAATTTGTGCTCTGTAAATCTGTAAATGATATCATTTGACTATCATCATAAACTCTAAACTCTATGGTAAGCACAACGTAATGGAATGTAGGACCATTCAATTGAAATATAATTTTTTAAGCACCTGGCTCAAGTTGTATTGCTTTCTCTGAGGGATTATTTATAAGCAGGATCACCATGTTACAGATGTCGTTAAAAAAACAAGCCAAATAAATAAATACAATTTTTAATCTGGCAAAAACACACTTGGCATTCCTTTTCGGCCTCAAATAGAGTTGCACGCCGAACATGTAATCAAAATTGAGCCTGCCCGCTTTATTGTTGATAGGTTTTTACATCTGTATTTTGAGTTGTAACCTAATATAGAATGCATATAGATGGATCTGGATGGAACAGCGGAGCAGAAATACGCCAGTCATCAACTTATGTCTGGCTTATACTTGTGGCTGGAGCAAAGATACGACAGTCATCATCATCAAGGGCCTGATTCATTAAGGATCTTAACTTGAGAAACTTCTTATTTCAGTCTCCTGGACAAAACCATGTTACAATGCAAGGGGGGCAAATTAGTATTCTGTTTTGCACATAAGTTAAATACTGACTGTTTTTTCATGTAGCGCACAAATATCAACTTTAAATGTCAGTGTACAAATAAGCTATCAAGTATTTGTGTGCTACATGAAAAAACAGTCAGTATTTAACTTATGTGCAAAACAGAATACTAATTTGCACCCCTTGCATTGTAACATGGTTTTGTCCAGGAGACTGAAATAAGAAGTTTCTTAAGTTAAGATCCTTAATAAATCAGATCCCTAGGTCTTCCATCGACTATTCAAACAGCTTAGCCAGGGGAAGATGATGATGAGGACTGTCATATCTACCTTGGTTTAAACAAAAATGTAAAAAAACAAATTAAAAAACATGTGCATCTCCACCATCAAAACCTAAAACTATAGCCGGCACCAGCACTAAACAAATTGGCTGGTTCCCACATTAAACAGAATAACAACAACCAGGGGTCCTCCTGCCAAAGTGGAAGCCATCAGCAGTCTAGAAAGGCTGAGTTAGTCACATTATAACAACAGTAAAGGGTCCTCCTGATGGGCAGCACGGAGCTTAAGCCTGTATAGGTTAGAGGTGCTGCACAAATACAAGCAGGCTCAGTCTCCCAAGACAAACCAGGCCTGTGTTAAAAGGCACTCTTCCCAGCACCCCTGAGCTCTGTGTTCCGGGCTAACGTAAAATAAAACAGACCCCAGATGGCAACATTTCCCCCAGCAGATCTAGTATAATGGAGTCACTAAGATCCATCCCATAGTATACTAATTTTTAATGAAAGAGTACATAAAACATATACACATTAAAATAAAACTTTAATTAAATATGGTTGTGGGTTCCCTTCCTTCATAAAGCCCCACGTTGACCAGCCTGTGGATGGTGCACGGTATGACAAAGGAAACCCCATGCTGGGATCTGTTATAACGTGCCTGGCCCAGCCTGTCCAACCTAGTTCTGGTGTCCACGTTCATTGTCCCCCAGTATTAGTGGGGTCCAGCACAGGCTCTCTAGTCTTGGTGCTGGTCATGGATATGGAGATGGCCACATATGCTTTTTTTAACAAAGAATATATTCATTCATTTTTTTTTACAAGAAAATATACACAAGACTTCATCATCAACATGTAAATTTGCAACAGACTTGTGGAAAGTGCACATGGTATGCCTCATAAAAGGCACTTCTAACGATACCTGCGGCTCTAAATAGGACGCATATTTAAGGAGTGTGCTTAAATTGTGTGTACATGCCATTACAGCCGTCTACTGGCTCATGACTGCCCCAGATCTGGCTCTGTAGGTGCAAGAGGCCACAAGTTAAAAATATGTACAACTTTTAGTATGGGTGCAAGTTTTGGTGCATGAAAATACTATTTTTAAAGTGCACAAATGGACTTATATCCAATTCCAAATGACGTCCATTGTGCATATTTGTGAGTTTGCCTTTGTTAATTAGCATTACCAAAATCCTCGGTGAACACGAACAGCTGGTGGGAAACAAGAAACCAGATTCCAGACATGACATTAGCAGCACAAGAGAATCAGTGGTGTATTAATGGTGACCTTTTCCATCTGAAATATGTTTCGCTATTTACCCTAAGTACACGGAAAGGATGTGTGCTCTTATGTGGGGAATTTGCAAAGGTAGGAATGCCCAGATATATAATAGCTAATTATACAATATATAGAAAACACATTGAAGTACCAAAAGCAACCAGAATACTCAAATACATTTTTCATTTATGCTACTTGATTTAACGGTTCTTCTACTACAAAGGAAGTGAAACTATTTTTCTTGTATTTGTAATGACAAACTAGGACACATCAAGTCTCCACATCCAATTTAACTCTGCTCCAATTACCGACGAAGCTTCTATGATGTTTTATTTATAAATACACTACCGTTGATTGCCAATGTATCACAACCAAAGCCACATTGGTCCCTCTTGTTAAAAAGCAAGTGACATTTTACACAACTCCCAACATGAGTTACGCTTCAAATCATGCATGCGACCATGGGGCCAAGAAGCGACCCTGTTTGCTCGCCTTTTAACATTTGATCTTATAGACTCCCTTGCAGATAAAGAAGGACACTACCTTATCTTATTTGGCAAACTAAATAAGATGTGCACATTAGTTAAAATATATGCCCCTAACCAATACCAACACTTTTTGTTCTTTGCCAAATTAGATGGTCTTCTTACCCGACTCAGAAGAGGTGATCTCATGGGGACCAGGGACTGTCCTGAACAATACTGTGGACCGCTCTGCCCCTCTGGTCACTGCCCCTCCCGCATTGGGTGCTCAACATTCCAAAGCTTGTCCTCGATCTCATGAAATCCCAGCTCCTCTATGATTCTTGGAGGGTGAAGGAGCCGACACCTTGTGAATACACATTCTGGGCCTGATTTATTAAGGAAAGTAAAGTAAAAAATTGAGTAAATAGTCTCTTGGACAAAACCATTTTACAATGCAAGGGGTGCAAATTAGTTTTCTATTTTGCACATAAATTAAATACTGACTGTTTTTTCAGGTAGTACACAAATATCAATTTTAAATTTCTGTGTACAAATAAGCTTTCAAGTATTTGTGTGCTACATGAAAAAACAGACTTTATTTAACTTATGTGCAAAATAGAAAACTAATTTGCACCCCTTGCATTGCAACATGGTTTTATCCAGGAGGCTACTTACTCAATTTTTACTTAACTTTCCTTAATGAATCAGGCCCTATATTCCTCGCCCCACAACTGCTCATCTATGACCTCGCTCTGCACCTTTAATCAGCCCAGGTCTACCCACTTATCAGGTTTGACCACGCCCCAATATCCATAGAACTGTCCGCCTTACTAGTTTGTTCCCACCCCATGACATGGCGCCAAGACTAACAGGTTATTCCTTAAACTTCAAAACTTAGAAACTGGACAAAAGTAACCACTGATTCCATGATTTTATCTGGGCTACTCACAACCAAAGCCAAATTTGATCTACTTCTCTCCAAACAGGTAGCCTAGTGTCTCAAATGGCTTCAGCATACTTTTTACAAGAAGGATGATAAAATCCTTGCATGCGTCTCATGTCGACTAGGATACATAGAAACATCTTCTCGATTTGGGATTCGCGTAACCAGCTGATATACGATCCCGCTGGTATCAGAGTTGCATTTCAAGACTACTATACTAATCTCTATAACCTAACTGCTCCCTTCCCCACCACATTGGATCAATTCCAAATTAACTCTGACTTTCTCGCTAAATCCAGACTCCCTAACCTGTCCTACAGCACTCTTGCGCACCTCAGTGAAGTGATTTAGTTTGAGAAAATCGAGAAAACCATAAAAGAACAGAAGAGTGATACATCTCCTGGCCCTGATGGGTTTCACGGTTGCCTACTACAAGAATTTTTTGGGTTGCTTGTCCCTCACCTGCAAGTCCTCTTTAACAACACTCTCAAGGTAGACCCCTTCCCTCCCGAAATGCTAGAAGCTAAGATTATGGTAATCCCTAAGGGGGGCAAGGATTCACTGCCCCCACCCCTGAACCCCTGATCCTGTACCCCCTCCCACCTTCTCAGTTTCACTTCTAAAAAAAGTTATACTATTGTTGATCATAAACCTTTAAAATGGTCTTCTGTTGTGACTTGAATACATTGCGATATTTTCTATGTGTTATTTGAATAGTCCACCTTCTTGTTTCTGTATTATCCCTTTGCTACTTGTACATTCTACTGACCAGTCCAAATAAAGACTTATTAAAAAAGAAAGAAAGCCAGTAACAGTGGCATGAAACTTATAGTCAGAACAACCAATGGCTTTCAACACAAATTACTATGAGAACCGCTTTGTGCTGCTGTCCTGTACACAGATTATTATTATTATTATTATGATTATTATTATTAATAATAATAATAATAATAATAATAATAATAATAATTTTTTTATTTATTTAGTGTTTTTTCCCAAAGGACTCAAAGAGGGGTATTCAATTGTTAGCGTTAACGAAAAAAAACGAGCGCTCAAAAAATCTTAGCGTTAATACGGTAATTACTTGCGGAATTTCAGCTGAAATTCCGCGAGTAAACTACCGTATTAACGCTTTTCGCGCGCAATATTACCGTATAAATGGTAATACTTTTTGAGCGCTCGTTTTTTTTCGTTAACGCTAACAATTGAATACCCCCCAAAGTACTTTACATTTTACAGGAGATGAAGCAGCCATCTTAGGCACAAATTTCCTGTCCTATGTAATCATTCACATCAGTCCCAGAGCCATTGGAGCTTAAAGACTAAATTTCACACACACATATTAGGACTTTTTGTCAGAATTTACCTACCAGTATGTTTTTGAACAGAGGGAGGAAACCGGAGTACCTGGAGTAAACCCATGGAAATACAGGGAGAACATACAAACTGGGATTCCACAAATCAAAGCATGACCCATTGGGGCATATTCAATTAGCTTTCGGATTCGCGGTAATGCGCGTTACCGCAAAAAGTGCGCGTTCTTGCGGGTATTACGGTACCGCATTAACGCGGATTTTCGTACGCAACCCTCTGGGCTGCGAAAGAAAATCCACGTTATTGCGGTAACGTGTATTACGTTTCGCGGCTGTTCCGGCGCGTTACCGCAAATCCGAAAGCTAATTTAATATGCACCAATTGTGTGTTAAGTTCATTTACAGAATCTTATTGTGCAAATGGATTTCATACAAAAAATTTGTCATTGAGAATGTAATTTTTAAAAAAATATATATTAAAGAAACAACAAGCTAACATATTTACATACTAAATTATTTTATGTTCCCTTAATGTAATCCAAAAATAAACTATTTGTGAATTGTTTTGGAGAGAATGGAACTCTTGTCCCAATATCAGAACATTTCTTTAACCCAAAATTTAGATTTGGTGATCTCTACCTGTAACCTGTAATCTTTAACCCATGATAGCTTCATGTTATCTCCTGACCAGAGCCTGAAAAATGGTGGGCAAGGGGGGGCATGCGCCCAGGGTCCTCTTTCTCAGGGTGCCCCTAGACCAAGAGCAGCTGCAATTAAAAAAAAGAGGTTGGCTGGGCTCATCGAGTCCAGCCTCAATGTATATCCCTGCTTCCTGGAGGCAGACTTGACGTATGTCTGTTTCCTGGAAATAGGCCCCTCTCCAGAGACCAGCCATAACAATACAAGCACCGTAGAGATCAGCCTCAGGCTGATCTGTTCCTCCCCTTCCTGCTGCTTGCCCCACTCTTTCCTTCTGCTGGGCATACCCATGTGTGCCTCTACCCCCTTGCCTATGCATGCCTCTGCTCCCTTGCCCATGTGTGCCTCTGCTCCCCTGCCCATGCAAGCCTCTGCTCCCCTGCCCTTGTGTGCCTCTGCCCCCCCTGCCCTTGTGTGCCTCTGCTCCCCTGCCCATGCAAGCCTCTGCTCCCCTGCCCTTGTGTGCCTCTGCCCCCTTGCCCATGTGTGCCTCTGCCCCCTTGCCCATGTGTGCCTGTGCCCCCCTGACCATGTGTGTTTCTGCCCTCTGCTCATGTGTGCCACTGCCTTCTGCACATATGTACCTCTACCCCATGCCCATGCGTGCCTCTGCCCTCCTGTCCCTCTGTTCTCCTGCCCATGTATGCTTTTGCCCCCTATCCATGTGAGCCTCTGTCCCTCCACCATCACATTGTGTGAGTACAACTCCTTTTTGTGCGATTCTCTCTGCCTCCAAACAATGTTAATATGTGTATATGTCTCCATATTATGGCTGCTTGTCCCTTTCTATCTCCCCTTTGTGTGCATGTTTCCCTTGCCCCCCCCATCCCATCTGTTCTCCTCCTTTTTTGCTCATTTGCCCCAGCAAACCACTGTCCTAATATACCACACCTTCTCACCCCCTTGTCTTCCACTTATCCTTGTTTCACACCTTTCCTTCCTCCTCTTCTGGATGTGGTAGGCAGTTGGTGGCTACCAATCAGAAGCAACGTGGACAAACAAGGGCACAACCACGTCCAACACCACATAATTGAACCTGAGGATGGCAGGTAAGCATAATTTTAATAAATCCTATCATATGGGTCTCTTCTTTAGAGGGTTAGCATCTGATATCTCTGGCGCTATCCTTTACAGGGGCATACAGTGGATGGCTCAACATTTATTAGATCAACAGTCATAAACTCAACAACATTTGGTCGACTGTGCTATGATAAACATTTACAATTACTAAACCCACAGGGGCATACGGTGGATGGCTTGACATTTATTGAGTCGACATTCATAAAGTCGACAACATTTGGTTGACAGTGTTATTAGGTCAACAATTTCTAATTAGACGTTATATACCACACCTACAGGTGGTAAGATTACCTTTGCACTGGGAAGCCTATTTAACACGCAATGTCTGTTCTGTTATCTCCATCTCAGGAAGGAAATAGTTTAAAAAAATAATAATAATGCTTTATCCTTTTATCTTGCTCTGAGCTAACCTGTGCTTGCTTAGCAATACTCCCTGTACCTGCTATGCAGATGCACAGAATTCGGAGTAGAACGGGTACATTTTTATTTTTTGCAGAAATTTTAATTCTATGCTTCAAAGTATATAGTTTATTGCCGGTTAATTTGGTTATACTTTTTTTTTTTTTGGACTGAACAGTTCAAAACAGGAGATGAAAGGTGAACATATCTTGAAAGTGTGTCTTTTAAAATAAAATGTTAGTCCAAATAAGAAAACGTCAACTACTACAGTACTCAACATTATTATTAGATTATTACTATTATTATTATTATTATTATTATTATTATTATTATTTTGAAAAATGTACATTAGAACTGGACAAAATACCATGGCTAAAACCCTGTTCTGTTTTTTTCATTATACTGTTTATTTAGTGCTTCTGGGGGAAATACATGAAAGGGTTACAATAATACAATAAAATATAACAAGCTACAACTCAACAAATGATCCACCTTATAACCAGAAACAAGGTATGTTAACAAAAGAACTTGTGACACATATTTTATCAAATAACATGGGGTGTATAGGAGTGCTATATGGGTGAAAATTGAGAGGGGGCATCAAAAGAATGTAGTGATATAGGGCAGATATAGGTCAAGATCTCAGGGAAGACTAATTACTGGATTACTGGTTGATTAAGGGCAAGAAAGGAAGACTGTGGAGCCCACACTCTATGAGTAGTTATTTTTATGTGTTTCGTTTGATAAGTATACCACACTCCTTTGCAGATTGAGAGGATGGTAGGAGTTTTTTTCCACAAGGCTGCTCTTTGGCATGATATGTCACTAATCATCTGTCTAAGTAGTTTAAGGGATGTTTGGGAAAATCTGGAATAGGCAGAGGGAGTATGCTTGGGGTCATGTGGAATCTGAAAACTAATGATGCTTGTGGCTAAGGAATTTTAGAATAGTTGGAGCTTAGGGCAACTCCATTAGATGTGCAGGAAAGACAGTGACTGAACACAATCCTTCCAACAAACATCCGAAGTATCTAGATAGATGGCCCAAAGCCTAGTTGACATAATACCACAGTATAGACATTTGTAGTCATTCTCCTTGATAGAGACACTTAAGGAGGCTTTAGGAACTCCTTCATGAACTTCAGCCCAGACCTCCTGGTCTGGAGGGTCAGTCAAATCAGCTTCCCACTTTCTTCGGTAGGGGTCCTTCTCACTATTGGAAATGGGGATAAGAGAAATATAAAGGATTGAGATAAGATGATGATGATGACCTTTGGAGAATTGGCCAGAAAGACAGAGGTTCATTACCATTGAGGTTGGTATGTTCAAAAGGCGAGTTTTAGCAGAGTGGAAGAAATAACTAACCTACAGATATTAGTAAAACTGCCCTGGAAAGAAACCAGAAAGAACTGAATGATCAATTAACAGTTGAATTCCTGCTTTGGACCAAACAGATAACATAGGTTGCGAAAGCCCTGCTAGAAAAGCTGGGATAACCCAAGGGGAACAATTGGGAAGGGCAAAGGAGACAGGCTAGCCAACCTGTTAAGTGGAGTGCAGATAGACAGGTAGAGGAGAAGTAGCGGATGCATGCGGGCATGGAGATGCCTTTGTGTCAGTGAGAGCCAGAGCAGTGAACATGTGGGAGAACCACCTGTCACTGCTGACTCTATGTCGACCAAAAATCTTGTGCCTGGTAGGGAATGCAATTGTATGCGCCAACATTGTCGCATAGTAATACTTACAATAATTGGGGATGCACAGACCACTCACTGCAGAGGATCTCTGAAAAACGTGGGCTTGAATCCGTGACTTTATGACAGATCAAATGAAGGAGAAGAGAAAGAAGAGAGGGACTCTAAGGTATGGAAGAGATACAAAAGTCTCGGAAGGAAATTAATCGTTACTGTTGTTATACGCACAACCCAGGAAATGAAGAGACCATTCCACGAGACAAATTAATTTTTGATGCAGTGTGAAATAATTAGCCTGGAGGAGATTAAAACCATGTTTTATCAATTGTATGTGACACAACTGGTATATGACCAAATGGCACTGGTAGGTACAGAAGTGCTGAGTCTAATGAACCCCTGCAAGGAGGTTTGGACTTTGCTACTGATAGGTGCGCACATAGTGGCCCTCTGCCTTGTACCCTGCAGGACAAGCTGATACTAAGTGAGAAGAAGAATGACTGGTCAACAAGCCAGGTTCTGGTACACGGTCAACTGCAGAATGCCAGAACGGAGAACAGAAAGGGGCGTCATGATAAACTGAATCAACAACAGTAATGAAACATATAAAATACAAATTCATCAGTCAGGAGGGAAAACAGTTCAGTCTGGAGCAAGGAATCAGCTAAAAGATGTCTTCACAAGGAACACTGTAGTAATGGAGCCTAATGCTCTGGCACTATTATCGGATCTTTTTGGTTCATTGTAATATGCCACAGTTCAGCTTAGAACTACTGGGAATCATATAGGACAGCTGTATAATAAAACATGTGATTACAGACTGTTATTTCTGTTCTTTATGATAAAGAAGATGCTGTAGGAGGATAATAGAATATAGCACAATGACCATGTTCAGCATTCTACTCCTTCCTTAATCTCCTCTTGTACCCACCAGCAGCCATATTGAGAACAATCCAAAATGTACTATTCTTATTGTGCTTCACAAATAGATAGCATATTATCTTTTTAGTGCATAACTCATTGCTTTCAATTAAATATTACATTGGTTGGTGTTTAGACCATGTTATATAAAAAAAGCCATCATTCCAAGTCCATTGCAATGAACAATATGATTATTAACCAAAGTATTTTACAGTACACAACCCACTTCCTTTTTTTCACAGCATCTCATCCTATATTTTTTTAACTGTATTACATGGTTCAAATGGGAAAGCGACTTGCCCTGTATGGTAGCCCCAACCATTCCTATAACACATAGACATACTCAGAGGAGGGCTGACAATTTTTTGGCCCAAGTAATAAGCACACATAAGGCGTCCATGATGTAATCGCACCACCACCAAGTTTAAGAAATCAGGCTCTTGAACGGAATGTGGAAGAAGAAAGCTGTAGTGAAAAGTGTGGGAAGTTTTGTCATATGACAAGTTGTTCTACTGAGACCTTATAGTAGAATTATTATTATTGTTATCTTTGACTTATAAGGCGCCACAAAAGGTCTGCAGTGTCGTACATTACATATACAGAAAACAGAGAACCAAGACACAACATGATACAGAAAGAACAAAATATATACAAACTAGGGATGAGCCCACCCGAACGTTGCCGATCCGAGTCGGATCCGAGACAGATCCGGGTATTGGCGCCAAATTCAAATCTGAAACTGAGGCTCTGACTCATAATCCCGTTGTCGGATCTCGCGATACTCGGATCCTATAAATTCCCCGCTAGTCGCCGCCATCTTCACTCGGGCATTGATCAGGGTAGAGGGAGGGTGTGTTAGGTGGTCCTCTGTCCTGGTAGATCTCGTGCTGTGCTGTTTAGTTCTGTGCTGTGCTGTTTAGTTCTGTGCTGTGCTCTGCAGTATCAGTCCACTGGTGCTGTGTGCTGTGCTCTGTCCTTCTGAGGTCAGTGGTGCTGCTGGGTCCTGTGCTGTGTCCTGTTCAGTCCAGTGGTGCTGTGTCCTGTGCTCTGTGCTTCTAAGGGCATAGTTATTTCCCCAATATTCCCCTGTGTTTAAAAAAATAAAAAAAGTTATTTAAAAAAATACCACAAACTAATTTAATTTTTTTTAATTACCACAAAATTTGCACAACCAATCCTGCAGTATAAGCCCATTGGTACTGCAATATTACCAAGTTCACACATTCAGCAGTAAAAGTCCAGTGGTACTGCAATATTACAAAGTTTACACATTCTGCAGTATCAGTCCAGTGGTGCTGTGTCCTGTGCTCTGTCCTGCTGAGTTCCGTAGTGCTGCTGGGTCCTGTGCCGTGTCCTGTTCAGTCCAGTGGTGCTGTGTCCTGTGCTCTGTGCTTCTAAGGGCATAGTTATTTCCCCATTATTCCCAAGTTTGTAAAAAATAAAAAAAAGTAAAAAAAAATAAAAAATTAAAAAAAAAAAAAAATATATAATAATTATAACCAAATTTGCAAAACCAATCCAGCATTATAAGTCCATTGGTACTGCAATATTACCAAGTTCACACATTCAGCAGTAAAAGTCCAGTGGTACTGCAATATTACAAAGTTTACACATTCTGCAGTATCAGTCCAGTGGTGCTGTGTCCTGTGCTCTGTCCTGCTGAGTTCCGTAGTGCTGCTGGGTCCTGTGCCGTGTCCTGTTCAGTCCAGTGGTGCTGTGTCCTGTGCTCTGTGCTTCTTAGGGCATAGTTATTTCCCCATTATTCCCAAGTTTGTAAAAAATAAAAAAAAAGTAAAAAAAAATTAAAAATTAAAAAAAAAAAAATATATATAATAATTATAACCAAATTTGCAAAACCAATCCAGCATTATAAGTCCATTGGTACTGCAATATTACCAAGTTCACACATTCAGCAGTAAAAGTCCAGTGGTACTGCAATATTACAAAGTTTACACATTCTGCAGTATCAGTCCAGTGGTGCTGTGTCCTGTGCTCTGTCCTGCTGAGTTCCGTAGTGCTGCTGGGTCCTGTGCCGTGTCCTGTTCAGTCCAGTGGTGCTGTGTCCTGTGCTCTGTGCTTCTAAGGGCATAGTTATTTCCCCATTATTCCCAAGTTTTTAAAAAATCAAAAAAAAGTAAAAAAAAATTACAATTAAAAACTAAAAAAAAAAAAAATATAATTATAACCAAATTTGCAAAACCAATCCAGCAGTATAAGTCCATTGGTACTGCAATATTACAAAGTTCACACATTCTGCAGTATCAGTCCAGTGGTGCTGTGTCCTGTGCTCTGTCCTGCTGAGTTCCGTAGTGCTGCTGGGTCCTGTGCCGTGTCCTGTTCAGTCCAGTGGTGCTGTGTCCTGTGCTCTGTGCTTCTAAGGGCATAGTTATTTCCCCATTATTCCCAAGTTTTTAAAAAATAAAAAAAAAGTAAAAAAAAAAAAAAAATTAAAAAAAAAAAAAAATATATAATAATTATAACCAAATTTGCAAAACCAATCCAGCAGTATAAGTCCATTGGTACTGCAATATTACAAAGTTCACACATTCTGCAGTATCACTCCAGTGGTGCTGTGTCCTGTGCTCTGTCCTGCTGAGTTCCGTAGTGCTGCTGGGTCCTGTGCCGTGTCCTGTTCAGTCCAGTGGTGCTGTGTCCTGTGCTCTGTGCTTCTAAGGGCATAGTTATTTCCCCATTATTCCCAAGTTTTTAAAAAATAAAAAAAAAGTAAAAAAAAATAAAAAATTTAAAAAAAAATAAATATATAATAATTATAACCAAATTTGCAAAACCAATACAGCAGTATAAGTCCATTGGTACTGCAATATTACCAAGTTCACACATTCTGCAGTATCTTGTGCTACATATAATGGAGACCAAAAATTTGGAGGATAAAGTAGGGAAAGATCAAGACCCACTTCCTCCTAATGCTGAAGCTGCTGCCACTAGTCATGACATAGACGATGAAATGCCATCAACGTCGTCTTCCAAGCCCGATGCCCAATCTCGTAGTACCGGGCATGTAAAATCCAAAAAGCCCAAGTTAAGAAAAAGTAGCAAAAAGAGAAACTTAAAATCATCTGAGGAGAAACGTAAAGTTGCCAATATGCCATTTACGACACGGAGTGGCAAGGAACGGCTTAGGCCCTGGCCCGTGTTCATGACTAGTGGTTCAGCTTCACCCACGGATCTTAGCCCTCCTCCTCCTCCCCCCCCTACAAAAAATTGAAGAGAGTTATGCTGTCAGCAACAAAACAGCAAACAACTCTGCCTTCTAAAGAGAAATTATCACAAATCCACAAGGCGAGTCCAAGGATGTTGGTGGTTGTCAAGCCTGACCTTCCCATCACTGTACGGGAAGAGGTGGCTCGGGAGGAGGCTATTGATGATGTAGCTGGCGCTGTGGAGGAACTTGATGATGAGGATGGTGATGTGGTTATTGTAAATGAGGCACCAGGGGGGGGAACAGCTGATGTCCATGGGATGAAAAAGCCCATCGTCATGCCTGGTCAGAAGACCAAAAAATGCACCTCTTCGGTCTGGAGTTATTTTTATCCAAATCCAGACAACCAATGTATGGCCATATGTAGCTTATGTAAAGCTCAAATAAGCAGGGGTAAGGATCTTGCCCACCTAGGAACATCCTCCCTTATACGTCACCTGAATAACCTTCATAGTTCAGTGGTTAGTTCAGGAACTGGGGCTAGGACCCTCATCGGTACAGGGACACCTAAATCCCGTGGTCCAGTTGGATACACACCAGCAACACCCTCCTCGTCAACTTCCTCCACAATCTCCATCAGATTCAGTCCTGCAGCCCAAGTTAGCAGCCAGACTGAGTCCTCCTCAATACGGGATTCATCCGAGGAATCCTGCAGCGGTACGCCTACTACTGCCACTGCTGCTGTTGCTGCTGTTAGTCGGTCATCTTCCCAGAGGGGAAGTCATAAGACCGCTAAGTCTTTCACAAAACAATTGACCGTCCAACAGTCGTTTGCCATGACCACAAAATACGATAGTAGTCACCCTATTGCAAAGCGTATAACTGCGGCTGTAACTGCAATGTTGGTGTTAGACGTGCGCCCGGTGTCCGCCATCAGTGGAGTGGGATTTAGAGGGTTGATGGAGGTATTGTGTCCCCGGTACCAAATCCCGTCGAGATTCCACTTCACTAGGCAGGCGATACCAAAAATGTACAGAGAAGTACGATCAAGTGTCCTCAGTGCTCTAAAAAATGCGGTTGTACCCACTGTCCACTTAACCACGGACATGTAGACAAGTGGTTCTGGGCAAACGAAGGACTATATGACTGACAGCCCACTGGGTAGATGCATCCCCTTCCGCAGCAACAGCAACAGCTGCATCAGTAGCAGCAACTACAAAATGGCGGCTCGTGCAAAGGCAGGCAACATTGTGTATTACAGGCTTTAATAAGAGGCACAACGCTGACAACATATTAGAGAAAATGAGGGAAATTATCTCCCAGTGGCTTACCCCACTTAGACTCTCATGGGGATTTGTGGTGTCAGACAATGCCAGTAACATTGTGCGGGCATTAAATATGGGCAATTTCCAGCACGTCCCATGTTTTGCCCACACCATTAATTTGGTGGTGCAGCATTACCTCAAGAGTGACAGGGGTGTGCAGGAGATGCTTGCGGTGGCGCGCAAAATTGCTGGACACTTTCGGCATTCAGCCAGTGCCTACCGCAGACTAGAGGCACATCAAAAAAGCATGAACCTGCCCTGCCATCACCTCAAACAAGAGGTTGTGACGCGCTGGAACTCCACCCTCTATATGCTGCAGAGGATGGAGGAGCAGCAAAAGGCCATTCAGGCCTACACAGCCACCTACGACATAGGCAAAGGAGTGGGGATGCGCCTCAGTCAAGCGCAGTGGAGACTGATTTCCGTGTTGTGCAAGGTTCTGCAGCCATTTGAACTTGCCACACGAGAAGTCAGTTCCGACACTGCCAGCTTGAGTCAGGTCATTCCCCTGATCAGGCTGTTGCAGAAGCAGCTGGAGAAAGTGAGGGAGGAGCTGGTAAGCCATTGCGATTACACCAAGCATGTAGCTCTTGTGGATGTAGCCCTTCGTACGCTTTGCCAGGATCCGAGGGTGGTCACTCTTTTAAAGTCAGAGGAATACATTCTGGCCACCGTGCTCGATCCTCGGTTTAAAGCGTATGTTGTATCTCTGTTTCCGGCGGACACAAGTCTACAGCGGTGCAAAGACCTGCTGGTCAGGAGATTGTCCTCTGAAGAGGACCGTGACATGCCAACAGCTCCACCCTCATTTTCTTCCACATCTATGGCTGCGAGGAAAAAGCTCAGTTTTCCTAAAAGAGCCGCTGGCGGGGATGCTGATAACATTTGGTCCGGACTGAAGGACCTGCCAACCATTGAAGACATGTCTACTGTCGCTGCATTGGATGCTGTCACAATTGAAAAAATGGTGGAGGATTATTTTGCTGACACCATCCAAATAGACATGTCAGACAGTCCATATTGTTACTGGCAGGAAAAAAAGGCAGTTTGGAAGCCCCTGTACAAACTGGCTCTATTTTACCTGAGTTGTCCCCCCTCCAGTGTGTACTCGGAAAGAGTTTTTAGTGCAGCGGGGAACCTGGTCAGTGAGCGGCGAAGGAGGTTGCTTCCTCAGAACGTTGAAAAAATGATGTTTATAAAAATGAATAATCAATTCCTCAATGAAGTACAGCACTGCCCTCCAGATACTACAGAGGGACCTGTGGTTGTGGAGTCCAGCGGGGACGAATTGATAATGTGTGATGAGGAGGAAGTACACACTGTAGGGGCAGAGGAATCAGAGGTTGAGGATGAGGACGACATCTTGCCTCAGTAGAGCCTGTTTAGTCTGTACAGGGAGAGATGAATAGCTTTTTTGGTGTGGGGGCCCAAACAAACCAATCATTTCAGCCAAAGTTGTTTGGTAGGCCCTGTCGCTGAAATGATTGGTTTGTTAAAGTGTGCATGTCCTATTTCAACAACATAAGGGTGGGTGTGAGGGCCCAAGGACAATTCCATCTTGGACCTTTTTTTTTTTGCATTATATGACCAATCAACAGTCGTTTGCCATGTTCAAAAAGTAAAACCAAATTTAAAAAAATTCAAGAAATTAAACCAAAAGTAAAATGCCGTGTCATAATTTAAAAGAAGAGGTATTGACGTGCTCTAAAACTACTGTATTGTTGTTTATATTTTATAAACACTACACTTGAAAGCTTGAGTCTTTCAATAAAAAAGTAACTGTCCATTGCACGAATATTTGCAACAGGGACAATTTTAGGGTTAAGAAAGTCAACTAATAACACTTCGACGCTGTCTGTCTTTATAAACACTACACTTGGAAGTTGGAGGAGGTATTGTGGCCCCGGCACCAAATTTACTACCGGGGCCACTCCACTGTGCAGTCCATATTTAGGTGTATCAGATATTAAACAACGGTGACAGTTGATGCCCAATTTTTTAATTATATTGTGGCCTCGGTACCAAATTGTGTACCGGGGCCACCACACTACGCAGTCCAGATACTTGTTTGGTGGAATTCAGACCAGTTGAGGGTTTTATTATTATATTGTGGGGACCACTCTATCTATACCACACTACAACTCTATACCACTCTATTTCATACTTTAATTCTATTTAATACTTTAATTCTATTTAATACTTTAATTCTATTTAATACTTTAATTCTATTACTAATTACCATAAAGAGGAACTGCCGCTTCTATTTAATACTTTAATTCTATTAGTAGTTACCATAAAGAGGAACAAAATAAACCAATTTTACCAAAAGTATAATATGACTTAGACTTACAAACACTACACTTGAAAGATGGTGCCTTTAAATGAAAAAGTCAGTCTTCATTGCACGACTATGTGCAACAGGGACAGTTTTTTGGTTTACAAAGTCAACCAATAACACTTCGACCCTGTCTGTCTTTAACATACTTGATGGGATCTCAATGACGAATTGTCTGTACCATGTTTGGAGGAGGTATTGTGGCCCCGGTATCAAATTGGGTACCGGGGCCACCCCACTACGCAGTCCAGATACTTGTTTGGTGGAATTCAGACCAGTTGAGGGTGTATTTATTTTATTGTGGCCCCGGCACCAAATTTACTACCGGGGCCACTCCACTGTGCAGTCCATATTTAGGTGTATCAGATATTAAACAACGGTGACAGTTGATGCCCAATTTTTTAATTATATTGTGGCCTCGGTACCAAATTGTGTACCGGGGCCACCACACTACGCAGTCAAGATAGATAGATGCGTATCATAGATAAAGTACATTCAGTGGTGTGGGGCAAATTGAAAAATATTCAAAATGCACTGACATTATCAAAAACAAGAGGTTGTCACACGCTAAAACTCCAACATGTATATGATGGAGAGGATGGAGGAGCAGCCGTATGTGTAGTGTAATGCAGACCTGTTGAAGGTTTTTTATATATTTTATTGTGGTGCCCAGTGCCCACTCCTCTAGGCAGTCCAGGTACATTTATTGGTGCGAATCATAAAAGTTCAGGGTTTTTAATATATATTGTGGTGACCCACTCCTCTACGCAGTCCAGGTACATTTATTGGTGCGAATCATACAAGTTGATGGTTTTCTTATTATATATCTTGTGGTGACCCACTACTCTACGCAGTCCAGGTACATTTATTGGTGCGATTCATAAAAGTTCAGGGTTTTTAAGATATTGTGGTGACCCACTCCTCTACGCAGTCCAGGTACATTTATTGGTGCGATTCATAAAAGTTCAGGGTTTTTAATATATATTGTGGTGACCCACTCCTCTACGCAGTCCAGGTACATTTATTGGTGCGAATCATACAAGTTGATGGTTTTCTTATTATATATCTTGTGGTGACCCACTCCTCTACGCAGTCCAGGTACATTTATTGGTGCGATTCATAAAAGTTCAGGGTTTTTAAGATATTGTGGTGACCCACTCCTCTACGCAGTCCAGGTACATTTATTGGTGCGAATCATAAAAGTTCAGGGTTTTTAATATATATTGTGGTGACCCACTCCTCTACGCAGTCCAGGTACATTTATTGGTGCGAATCATAAAAGTTCAGGGTTTTTAATATATATTGTGGTGACCCACTCCTCTACGCAGTCCAGGTACATTTATTGGTGCGATTCATAAAAGTTCAGGGTTTTTAATATATTGTGGTGACCCACTCCTCTACGCAGTCCAGGTACATTTATTGGTGCGAATCATAAAAGTTCAGGGTTTTTAATATATATTGTGGTGACCCACTCCTCTACGCAGTCCAGGTACATTTATTGGTGCGATTCATAAAAGTTCAGGGTTTTTAATATATTGTGGTGACCCACTCCTCTACGCAGTCCAGGTACATTTATTGGTGCGATTCATAAAAGTTCAGGGTTTTTAAGATATTGTGGTGACCCACTCCTCTACGCAGTCCAGGTACATTTATTGGTGCGATTCATAAAAGTTCAGGGTTTTTAATATATATTGTGGTGACCCACTCCTCTACGCAGTCCAGGTACATTTATTGGTGCGATTCATAAAAGTTCAGGGTTTTTAATATATTGTGGTGACCCACTCCTCTACGCAGTCCAGGTACATTTATTGGTGCGATTCATAAAAGTTCAGGGTTTTTAAGATATTGTGGTGACCCACTCCTCTACGCAGTCCAGGTACATTTATTGGTGCGATTCATAAAAGTTCAGGGTTTTTAATATATATTGTGGTGACCCACTCCTCTACGCAGTCCAGAAAGATACCTTGTTGCAATGTTTTGGACTAATAACTATGTTGTGAGGTGTTCAGAATACACTGTAAATTAGTGGAAATGCTTGTTATTGAATATTATTAGGTTAATAATAGCCTAGGAGTGAAAATAAGCCCAAAAACTTGATTTTTAAACTTTTTATGTTTTTTTCAAAAAAAATCCGAATCCAAAACCTTAAATCCGAACCGAGACCTTTCGTCAAGTGTTTTGCGAGACAAATCCAAACCCCAAAAATAACGAAAATCCGGATCCAAAACACAAAACACGAGACCTCAAAAGTCGCCGGTGCACATCCCTAATACAAACACAGGTGACCGGGTAAAGCAAATCAGATTATTTCTGGGACAGATAGTGAAAGGGATGGTAGAAATCAGTGAGAAGTAGGCCGAAGCTTAAAAAAACAGGGAAAACAGGGCTAGGGAAGCAGGCCAAGATGTACAGAGGGTGATGGAATAGTAGAAGGAGCACACAAGGAAAGAGGGCCCTGCTCATGAGAGCTTACATCCTAAAGGGAAGGGGGAGACACAAATAGGGTGGTACTAACTGGGGGAGAGAGCCAGGACAAGTAAGTTAGGAGGAGGACTGATAGACTTGAAAAAATAAATGAGTCTTAAGGGCACGCTTGAAGCCTTTGAGAGTAGATGCTAACCTGATGGAACATGGAAGATTATTCCACAGCAGGATCTGCTTCAATCGGGCCAGTGGCAACCATAAAGCAAGCTCATAGTTGTTATATTCAGTCACTGTGCACTGATAGGTTGACGATGCTCAGCACCGATGAAGGCCCATCTATCTTTCAGTGCTGACAATTGCCCTCCTGCCCCCTTGCTGTCCCTCCTATCCAATACATGATCTTATATGGACTACCCTGAGGGAAAACCCCAATACTTTAATTTTAGGTGCTCAGTTGACGAGGATAACATGAAGCCCTGTTTCAATATATACATGCACTGAATATACCCTCTATGCAGACCTATAAAACTAATAATATATTTTACTTGACAATACAAAGACAAATGGCTTGATGACACATATTATAGGGGTATAGAGATATTGAAATGACAGCTGCATTGCTGGCAATTAAAAATAGTATTTGAAGTTCAGGTCCACAAAATGAGATGGCATGAGTTGTAAGCTATTTCTTCTGCAGCTGCATGCTCAAACACTTTGCAATATTAATATTCTGTGTGTGACATCACTACCAATGAACTCCTCCCTCCAACTATTTCAGTCCTAACACAAGGATTAAAATTCCAGAGGACCAAGAGTATTCCCTGGGAGGAACAATACAGACAACAGGTCTCTTGCACTCTTCCCAAAGCTGGGCTGCAGGTAATACATGCATCTTGCTCTTTCCTCTTAGCATTTTGTATTTGTAAGTGTCCAGATTTGTTTTAAACTTTCAGTACATGCTCAGACAACCTTTTCATGGAATTGCAATCTCAGCAAGGTGAAGCGACTTTTTTAAACATGTGTCCAGTGTGAGTGGGGTCTCGAGTATGCAGAAATTAATTGTGGGTAGCGTCAGTACTGAAAAAATATATATAACTGGTGCATTTAATTGGTTTTAGAATAGCAATACTAAAGAGCATGAAAAAGTTGTTTTATTTTGGAGACACTGACAGTAGTAAAAGGCAAAAAATATATCTTTATATATTTTTCTCTGTCTCTTAAAAGTTGATTGTTTTAATAAGTAGACGTCGTGCTCTATTTCCTGAACTGCCACTCGATTCTAATATTTAAGACTTTTCCATTGTTCAGTTAATAGGCTTCAAACACTATTATCATATATGGAGAGTATTCTCTTACTTTTCAATATATCAGCACATAATGAAGATAAAATGACACACAAGTATAATCACTTAATAAGACATCAAAAGCACAATATTTGGATAAGTGATTTGAACCAATATTGTCCTTTGCTTTAAAGCATTAAATAAGCTGTTCTCTACATTGTTATGAAAAGAAGAGATTGGGGAGGTAGAACCAAACTGTGTCATTCCAACTGCTAGTACAACTCTCAGCATGACAAAATATATTGGACTCAGTGGTAACTCAATAACGGTAGGGTTGTCTATATTTTATCTTGGCCGAATTGAACTTCAAGTTGTGTCCACCATCAAAGGGAGAAATGTGTTTTGGTATTTTTATAATAGGACACTGCATGCCTCAGGAATCATTTGTAACCCTTAGCACCAACAGACTGAGATCTGATCCTTGTGTTAGTCTTGCTTTGATGTTTGTGCGATGTCTATGTCTTTCAATACCATCAATTAATCAAACTTTGAGGCACACCATATGCCCATCATCTCTACAAATGGGGCTCAAAAATAAAAAAACTGTTTTGTACAAAGACAAAGCTCACAGTTACAGCTTAATAGTTCAGGTACTTAAAAAAGAAAGTGGAAAAAAAAGTGAAAAACCACAACAAACTCCTAGGCACTAAAGACTATATCAACCAATTTTCCTATAAAAATGTATTGTGTTAAATAGATAGTCGCTCTTTCAATAAGGGGGTGCCACCTCCCTTAGTATAAGCACAGACTCAAACACTCACGCTTCTAATTGAGTATTTGAGTCTTTTGTGATGAGGGCTGGCTGTAGATTTTGTATCTCAAGGGAACTGAACGTACTGTATTAACTTGGGCGAAGCAGTACCCCTTGGTATCTCATTTGCATACTTTACTTAATAATAACACGTTCCATATTATTTGTTAATAGTGTTTACTAACCTCTCTAGAGACAGAACACTGCTGTATTTTAACCACGCTCTGTTAAGTGGTGATATCACAATATAACAATTAACATATTATGCCCTCTTACCTCAATGAACATCTTACAAGTTCTTAACAGAGCTCTGCAAATAAAATCTTACAAGGACTGCATCTGTATTTTCATTACATACTTGCACTGCTAATTGTGGCTCTACTAGTATAAGTGCAAAATCTTATTGTTTATTTTGGCTCTATTGTTCCTTGGTTAAAATGTTGTTCAATGGTTACAGATTTGCTATACTATATTATTACAATATTATTACATTTTACATGTAATAATAAACAAAGAAACTGTATAGACCACCAAGCTCTACACAGTTATTATTATATGGGCATAATACCACATTACTATATATGCACAAATGGGCATATTTCTTATTGCATGAAATTTTAGTCTGTAAAGTGACATATCTTATTGCCGCTTTTCTCAGCGATAAGAGATGCTGTTTTGATTCATTATTATACTGATGCCGCGACTGCTCTTCTGATAAACGGCTGTCCCGGTCCCATATACAATTCACTGCTTGATGATCACAATAGAGAAAGACTACTTCTTGGTTCTTGTAGGCTGTATGCATTGTGCATGAACGCCCATATGGCTGCGTATGCACCGATTCTTCCACAGTCTGAGCAGTGGCGCTACCCACAGGATTTCACCTACAAACTCCATCCTCAGATGACGTTAGCAAACGTTTTCCAGAGCTTGATGAATTAGCCCATTTCGCCTTGGCGGTCTTGATTGTATAAGTATAAGGAACCCAGTAGGTAAATATTTATAATTATTACCATTTATTTATATAGCGCAACTAATTCCGCAGCGCTGTACAGAGAACTCACTCACATCAATCCCTGACCCATTGGGGCTTACAGTCTAAATTCCCTAACACACACACAGACACAGACACACACAGACAGACTAGGGTCAATTTTGTTAGCAGCCAATTAACATACTAGTATGTTTTTGGAGTGTGGGAAGAAACCGGAGCACCCGGAGGAAACCCACGCAAACACGGGGTGAACATACAAACTCGACACAGATAAGGCCATGGTTGGGAATTGAACTCATGACCCCATGCTGTAAGGCAGAAGTGCTAACCACTTAGCCACCGTGCTGCTGTAATCAGGTCTGAAATGTAATTTTGTCATAACCCCGCACAACTGGAGCCTGTTTAAATGTTGAGTATTTTACATGTATTTTAAATTGCACATAACTGACAAATAGAAAGTTACAATGTATAGATTTTGCATCACTGACTCTGAAATATTGAATTTTGTGTTCCAGCAATGTGGCACAGTCGGCTTGGGATCAGATCCAACTGAAGTGTTGTTTGCTGTCTTGTTAGCGTGTTTTTTATTCTGTGTGGTCAGGTTTGCTCCTACAGCCCAAAAATACACTGTAATTAAATTGCCCGTAGTGTCTGTGCCTGAGTAGGGAAATTAGATGGAATGCCTATAGTTACGTACATAATATTTGTCAAAATAACGTGATTTATTAAGTGTGACCTTTGCATTATTCCTGAAGGATTAGCACATCGACATGTGTTGCCAGTCACTATTTACATAGGCTTGTCACCTAACAGGGCTAGAATTTCTTTCCTATTTGTAGCGAGTGTCTCTTTGCAGCTCCTTAGCCCTGTTCTGCAATTACAATACACAGTTACCGGATCGGGGGGCGGGAGGCCCAGCCCAGCCAGTCCTTGGTTGCTTCAAGATATTCATTAACAGAATAGGGAGCTTGGATGAACTTAATACTATGGGTGAAGTTTTGATTTGTAGGAGGAAACAACAGGTACTTGCATTTGTCAACAAATTTTGAAAACAAAATAAATGTTTATATCGCTCAAGAGATTAAGACAATTATTGATTCAGTGTGATGTTTGGTGGAAATTTGTACTGTTCTGTGGCATGTTTCCTCTCTTGTCTGCTTCTTTATGATACTATAGAGGGTTCTCGGTGATGTCATGTTACTGTCTTTTATTACCATACAAGGTTTGGTGCCATTGTATTCTGCTCAAGGTTACCATGGTAGCACAGTGGCTTAGTGGTTGGCCTCAAAGTACTGGGGTAATGAGTTCAATTCCCGACCGGGGCCTTATCTGTGTGGAGTTTGATATGTTCTCCCCATATTTCTGTGGCTTTACTCTGGGTGCTCCGGGTTCCTCCCACACTCTAAAACAATAACCACATATTGGTAGGTTAGTCTTTCTCAGTCTGTGTGTGTGGACTGTAAGCTCCAATGGGGCAGGGACTGATGTGAGTGAGTTCTCTGTACAGCGCTGCGGAATTAGTGGCGCTATATAAATAGCTGATGATGATGATATTTACTCCTGTGACGCTTGTCCTATTCTAAATCACGTTCTTCTGCTATACATACTCTCTGAGATGGACCTTACTGCAACATGTTGCACTGAGAGTTCCAAATATGTTATATCAGACAATTAATATAACTACCATGTCTGCTAGTGACAATATGTGTTACCGAGCTGCGCTATTTGTTGATATTGCCCATATGTGAAAAATAAGTAAAGTTGCAAACTGAATTTCATGAAATGCGAAAAATCCAGCTATACTATCTTTGAGATCTGCATCCATGCCTTACTGTGGGTGTGTTATGGCGTTGACCGAAAAATGGATGTAATTACGCTAAATAAAGCCAGCCGTAAAAATAGCGCATTTACGCCCATATGCTGAGCTTTACATATTTTAAGATCTGCGCAGATTGGCACCAGTAGCATAGGCATCCGGTTTATGCCAGGAAAACACATCACAGACATTTATGTCGTATTTGCACCCATGTTTTTATTCATTTGTTTAATATACAACAAACACATTCACTAATAGGCAGCCATTAAACTTAAAAAGCCTCTAATGCAGCAGAAAAACAGAAACAAATATGTTTTATTTAAACATGCACAAAGCGATGAAGAAAACACTAATCAGCATCAGCAGCACAAACAGCCAATCACAAGCAGTTTACGAGTGAGGGAGACCATCATCATCATCATCATCATCCCCTATTTGCAGCTGCCCCTGGCCAATAGTATAATATAGCTTTCTCAGGCATTTATACGTCTTTTTCCAGCATCTGCCTCTGTTCATCCTTACTATACTCAGCCCATGTTAGAACGCCCCCATTCCTCCTCTCCAGGTGCAGGCTAGCGTAAGTGTCAAAATCACCCAAGTTTTCTTGGGCGTATATATGTATACCCACTTTCTGGACATGCCCAGAGAGATTCACGCAAGATACGCTACTCACTCTGCATCAACCCCTGCTTTAGACTTCACATTCCGTATTTCACAGAGTTTATAACCTGCTAATAGTGCTGGGACAACCACAATGTCTACTGCTCCAATGTGTGGATGGGGTTGAGCTGAGGAAATTCAGGACAGGTGAAAAATTATACAAAGAATTCCGCGCGGAACACTGAAGGCCAAACTCTGCTGTACAAACGCTTGAACTTCCGCACCGCGATGCGAAATGAGATGAACAGTTTTGAAACTTTCACTCATTTCTACCCACATGGGATAAAATCAGTTTAGTTCCAATTTTGAGTAGCATTAAATAATTATGATGCAGGAAATAAATGGGATTATTACACAGACCTCTTGAACATAGCCTTAGTAGGTGTTGTTTTCATACAAAATTAAAGTCACAGATGACAACTTTTGTCATAGTAAGTACAACTCCAAAAATGGGTTTAGTTGTATGCACAATTTAGGTATACAGGCATAGCACACTTACTCAGTGCTCTATTGTTTTATTTATGTAGTGCTGGCTTATTTATGTAGTGTTTTATAAATATATCTGGAAACCATTAACATGAAAAATAATAAACACCTTTCTCCAGTCTAGTGTACTTACACTATCTCCGTAATGATAACAGTCTGACATTTCAGACGTAACAGAGAATTATATATATATATAGTATTTTCAAATTATACTTTATATGTAAACATTTAGGGGAAATCGCAGACAATTCTTCTATTGTATAAAAACACAGAGGATGTAATGTGTAACCCTTTCACCTCCATATGCCTCTTAACATACATAACAGGAATCAGTGACAGAAAGCATCTATATTTGGAGACTCTGAAAGTCCTATTTTGTTGCCGCTCAATTCCTTATAAGTCCTCTATGATAGAAATGGATATAGCGGAGGGCTGGACTGCTCCCAAAGTAAAAAAAAATAACTAAACATTACTGGAGTTGGCCTTGGAAACTAAGTTTTTTCACAGCCTACAATGTGCTTTTATACATGAACTTGACGCAGACTCTTGCTGGGAGATGAGTGAAACGTTTGAATAGCAGACCTGGGTCACCACAGCTTTTTGAATGCTGCAAGTGTTAATGTGTCCCTTGCTGTAAAGGTCAAGTCAAGGGTGTAAAAGAGCATTGTTGGGCCCCATAGCAAAACTTCAGTTGGGGCCCCACGATGCGGAAGTAGCGTCCTGGAACCGGTGTTTTGAAAAGAGAGGCAGCAAAAATAATAATATTAGGGGTTTCGTGCAGTTTGGGACATATTCAGATGCCATAACCTTATCTCATCTGATTATTGAGGCTTACAAGCTGGAGACATTCAAATATATGCTCTCTCTGTATAGGGTTATCTGTCAGGGCTCCTGTGGCTCTAACACCTGGGTAGGGTAGATTCTATTAACGGGACATCTACAATTACATTGTGAATTCAAAAAGTATTTTTTTGTATATTATGTTAATATATATATATATATATATATATATATATATATATATATAATTATAGTTGAACTATTTATAATACTGTAAGTTATCACCATGTTTCTTCATATGATCATACCAATCTTTGACTACCATAACAGACACATTATTGAGGGCCAACAGCTCATATAACTGTACTCATAACAGTCGTATGTGTCCATGGCACGGTGGCCCATTGTTTAGCATCACTGCCTCTTAGTATTGGCATAGCGGTTACCTCTGGAAACTTGAGTTTGAAACCCAGTAAACCGCTATGTGCATAGAGTCAATAGGGTTAATGCAGAGTTGGTCAAAAAATGGGAATAACTTACTCTTAAACGGAAGAGCACAGAAAACGAGCATATAGCCATCCCTAGGCAGAGCAATACACATCTCCAGATGTGACTACCTCTGCATCAGCAGCACATGCACCTGGTTTATGGTAAGTCATCATCAGCCTAACAGGCGTATAGCCGTGTTTTGGCAGGTCTGCATGAGCCATATTTGCCTAAACATGTCTTTACAGTACTTGGCCAACGTTAGAATGCGTCTTCCCTCCTCCGTCCCGTCTGTCTAGGCTCAAACAGACGTAAGTTCTGGAAGTTTCAATAGGCACATATGCGTGCTTCCGGTTTCTGGACATGAGCATAGCAATTTCATGTAAGATATGCTAAGCAAACTGGGGCACATCCCACTCTGCAATAAGCCGAGTATGTTCGTTCTTCTTTTTGTTGATATCTTCTAGGTGCTCTGGTTTCCTCATACAGTCCAAAAACATACATTTAGGTTTATAGGCTTCTGACTAAATTACCTCTAATGTGTATGTGCATGTTTATGACCCCTCCATTCTCTTTATCTGTTGGGTTCCCTTGGGCTCTGTTCTTGTCCCTCTGTCTTTCTCACTGTACCCCTCTTCTCTTGGGGAACTAAATCGCTTTTTAGATCTCTGTTACCACCACTATGCTGACAACACCCAAATCTAACTCTTCTTCCCTGACCTCTCCCCTTCTATATGCTGGTTGAAAATTTTAGCCGTGGGCTAGACCTAGACTCTGCTCAGTAGCCTATTATGAACATTTTAAAGGAGGAAAATTGCAGGTAGCTCAGTGACCCAGCCCAAGGTAGCCCACTATGGGACCGGCCCAAGGGACAGATGCCCCCACCCCAGCCAGCCCTGCTGCAATCTTTGCACGGATGTGCCAGCTCTACTGTCAGTCGACACCTCCGCACCCCTCATAGGTGCCGAAGACGGACGCCTCTCTCCTCTCACTCATGTCCCATTGCCTAGCAACGGGACGCTCTTCCAGGTCCCGGGCAGCACAGCGCACGCATGCGCTATACCTCACATCCCGTTTCTAGGCAATGGGATGCTATCATTCTCAGCCTGTTGGTGGTCAGCTGTGTTTTGAGCGCCAAGACCTCAGACTCCAATCAGGAGGCACTTCCCTCTATGTTAACCTAACTCTGGCACCATTAGGGTGCCATAGTATTGGTTCACTATACTCCAGTGTTCCTGTTTGTGCTATTACTTCTTGGTTCCTGATTCGGCTTGTTATTGATCTTCCCTGTGGATCCTGTTTGGTACTTCTGCTTACTCTGGTCTTTAAATGATCTCTGAAACCCAATATCTGTATAAGAGCTTACCCTACTGTCACCTATACCACCTACACTAATGCCACTCCACTCAGAGCCACACTTTCTCCAATTAGAATGTAAGCTCTCATGCCCTCCAAACCCTTTGGATTACAATTGTATCCCACTCAACTAACTACAGTAAGCTTAAAAAAAAAACATACACCAGAAATAAACTATTTCTGTCACAACTTTCCAAGAGTGATTTAAAATTAAAAAGTAAAGGAATACAAGAGTGTATACTGTTACCAAAGGTTATGTAAATGTTCAAAAATGTGCACCTATGCATTAATACTGACTTGCTTGATTTGATGTGGTGACTGGTGTCACTTGATACCAAGTAATCAGATCTCCTAGGAATTGTTTCGTGGACGTCAGGATCTGTTGTGCAGCTGCTTTATATCAGGAGAAGTGCTGTCCACACTTTGTCTGGATAAAAATTCTCCTGGCTTAGTGTTGATTGAAGGACTGTCCATCCCAATATCCTTCCTCTTACTAAGTGGTCTAATGAGGCTTCCATGTGGTGCTAGAACATGGATGAATAACAAATGACACCCGATCGCATAAACTGAAAATGTATATGAAAAGGTTTGCATATATTGGTGACATTTGATGACATTTAAAACATTTTCATCAGTGTGTTTTACTAGTTGAAGGACTCTTTTTTATACTTTTCCCCTCCCACTGTCCTGAGCATCAACTGTTCAAAAAGTGAAACATTGAAGAGTTAAAAACCATTTTCAATGTCAATGAAAACTTCCATATTCGGCTTGTTAGTCATAAACAGAGAATGCAATAACTCTGAGATGTGCTTTGTCAGGTGGGAATCTTGGACATGATGCTGTAAATCCACAGAAGGCTATTTACTAAGATGCAACAACCCATAATCATTACTATTTTCCTTATCTAACTTGCAGTAGATGGATAAAAAGCAAATTGCTGATTGGTTGCTCTGGTTTTAGAACACATACATTAATTTGGCAATTTTTGCGTTTAAAGTGGACTTCTGTGAAATCAAGTTTTCATTTGCTAATACTGGAGTATTCTTGAATGTTGTTAATTTGTTTTAACAGTTAGTTACCAAGCACCTCCTGAAAATTGATGCTAGGTGTATTATTTTGTAGGTCACGGAGATATCTTTGTAAAGAGTGGCTGTCAGTAAAGTTTGGGGCAAAGAAATATTGTTGGGTCACCACTGAAAACTGCCATGCTCTAATCAGTGTCCAAGGTCCATCACATAGTGTAACCTGTATCATATTATTACAGATTCATTATTGCTCTGTGTATTACCACAGTGTTGTGGTACTATCAGGTCATACTGGGAAACTTTATTTTCTGGTTGAATTTGGCCGCACCGCCCAAGAGATTGCTTCCGATGGGTTTGTACATAGTGATGTGGATACAGGTTATATGTAATATCTTTCATTTTTTGACCCGGATTATGTTGATCTTGTAGTTACAGTTAAGGTGCCACAGATTTGAGCACCAAATTCTACCCCTGCAGTAATGTAGGGCTGTCTAAGTTAGCATGGATCTTGAAGCCCCTAAATTTCCTTGTGAGATTAAATATGTAGGCATAAGTGGCTACGATTGTTTGGATGAGGGATTTTTCATTATTTTTGGTTAAAATCTACTAGAACACATTTATAAGTGATCTCTGTCATCCTCCCACAATATCCCCGGTATCCCCGGCTAGGAGAAGGTGCTCAGTGCTCATACGTGTATATATGACCTTTCTCACCATATTACATATATGCAGCAGTGCTCCTCTCAGTGACTCTAATAGGAGATGCTTAGTGATCATAGATGTCTGTGTGCATATGGCTAATTTACTTGTGTCCAGGGGCACCAAGAGGATAGGGAGCAGGTACAAAGTACTGGGGCCTAGGCCTGCCTGGAGGAGGAGTCTCCAACCTGATGTGGGCAGAGCAATTTTACTTAAAATACAGCACATATTAGCATCTAAGTTCCTTAATGAAACAGGCCAAATACGTTAGTTTTGTGTTTCTTGATGAATCAGGCCCGAAATGACACAGCCCATCTAAATGAGCCCCATTGTATTCATAAAGTGACAAAAGTTGTATACTTCTTTGCATTGTTTTTGCTGATATACATATTATTTAAGAACTTAATGTTAACATGAGCAAAATGCCTCTTAAGAGATTAAGCATATGATATCTCAGTTTATTGCCTGATGTGAATGAATGACTAATATTCTTTGTAAACGTGCTACCTTATATGTAAGCACTATATAAATAACTGTTAATAAATAATAATAAAAAGAAAACAATTTTAGTATATTCCTGGTTTTATTGCATACTGTGTAAATAATTTGTTAGCGAAAAAAAGGCCTGATGGCCACTAATATGATCTTTGCTGAATGCCAGTGGTTATTTTCAGGGCCTTGTGCCAGATAACAGCAAGGCACCAGATTGCAAAAATGCTCAAAAATCCATCTAAAGTCAGGTATTACAGATGTATATTTGTCTAACCTGGTTCCAATGACACCAGATATGTCCCTGCTGTACTCAAGGGTCATGTAGAACCATTACATTTTTATAATGTACCAGCAACTTACATATAAACTACAGTAGCTCTGTAACCATGATTATGGTGTATGAAGATTATATACTGCATGAACAATGGAATTCAGTCTACATGTTTAACTTTTGTATTTGTGATTATACTTGTAGGACAAGCTGAAGTGACAGTGAAATCAGGCACTTGTGGTCATCCCAAGGGTAAACGTTGGTTGATTTCTGTTGCCAGGAAAATATACCAAGCTTCAAATCTTCTTCAGAATGGAGCGTTCAACCCAGGAGCTGTTCCTCAACTTCATGATCGTCCTCATCACCGTCCTCCTCATGTGGGTTCTTGTGAAATCCTACCAAAGCTAACTCATATCACAAAGGTCACAGAAAACAAGTACAATTGTCTCTATGGAAATATGTGAGAACCATCTGGGACTTTGCTTACACCTGTCCAGCATCAAGGTGTGCTCTGTGTTTTGCCGCAAGCTCCTTGTCTCCACCACCACCACCGCCACCAAATTAGGTCAATGTCAAATGAACGTATGCACCTGCCCATTGGCTTAGGGCCAGAAAGTACTGCACCCCGGCTTCCCCAGCCCGGCTCCCAGCATTCACTGCACTGTGATTGATTAGTTGGCTGCGATGAGCACATGTGAGATTTAAGCACAGAAGAAATGTTTAGTCTGCTGGTGGAAGATGAAGTATGTTAAATTCTGTCTTTATGTTTTGATGAAAAGAAAAATGGAATGTTTTTCCATCACAATAAATTTTCCCACCAAATGTTAAAATATTAAATCTGTTCATCTTTTATTACTAACACAGATACAGTCTACAGTATAGGGAGGTAACCCAGGCATCCCAGCCATTGTGGAACTACAAATACCACTATTTGCTTGTGGGTGGTGGTAGGCTTAACTCCTGCTTTGTAGTGTCATTGGATCACCCAGCTGTAGCTCAATATCCTTCACCTTAGGGCAGGGTTTCCCAAACCCAGTCCTCAGGGCTCCCCAACAGTGCAGGTTTTCCGGATCACATGTGACATAATTAGGACCACCTGTGGATCTGTTACAATGTGTCAGTCAGTAATGAATACACCTGTGCTCCAGCAAGGAGATATGGAAAACCTGCACTGTTGGGGAGCCCTGAGGACTGGGCTTGGGAATCCCTGCCTTAGGGTCTTTTGGATAAAGGTTAGTATTACACTTGCAGGTGTAATACCAGGAAGTGTCACATAGATGTAGCAGGTGAAACAAATGTACACCAGATTAACTGATTTATGAGGTTGATTTATTTAATTTACAACTTTTTCTTCTACAGCATAAATCATTAGTGGCTTTTATAGTTAAAATCAATCAATTTATAACATTTTGATTTGCAGTACATCCCTTGACATTAAATCTGTCTCCACATTTTACATGTACTTCCCCCTCCAATGCAACATGGTTTTGCCCAGGTTCAAAGTTACTCCTTTTTCATGCTTTGCTCTCCTTAATGACTCAGGCCCTCAGATCTTTAGCTGGGATAAGGAATGTCCTAGATCAACATGGAATTTCAGTGTAAAAATAAAGCTATCAAGTATTTGTGTACTACATGAAAAAACACCCAGTATTTAACTTATGTGCAAAAAAATAAACTAATTTGCACCCCTTGCATTGTAACATTGTTTGTCCCAGAGAATATTTACTCCTTTATTTGCCTTACTTTCCTTAATGACTCAGGCCCTGTTATTGTTACCCATTTCTGCATTCTGTGCTGCATCCACACTGCAGTTTCCCCAATAAAGTGCTTATAATCTCACTGGTTCTGACTCTGTTCTAGATTACGTTAAAAGTAATGATAAATGTTGTATTCAAGTCACCGCCAGGACCCTCTCTAAGTAAACACTCAACTCGCATGCAAGTCAAGCCAGTGGCATCCTGCTCCGACATAACATTCCATCTTATTTTTTTGTGATCTCTATCGCTGCATCTGTGCTCTCCCTGGCCGCTATATCTCTGCCCCAGAGCTCAGGCACACTTCAGCGTTCACAGTACTGGCTTGGACAGGAACATGAAAGGACTGGACTCACATCATACGAATGGTCTGGCTCTGTCAGGCTTAATAAATGGTCTCCCAAATGAATCATCATCGCAGTCTGAATTCTCCATGCTACACATGAACTTTTTAAACACTTTTTTAAACACTGAGGAGCGTACTTTGCACGCTCCTCAGGTTCCACACTCACACATCTGGGGACATTACACATACTGTAGAGCCTAATTTATTAAGCACAGTGAATGCACACCGCACCCAAGTGCACCTGGATCATCTGCCCAGTGCACATCATGGTGTTCGCCTTCACTTCACACTTGTGTAAATATTACGTCAAAGTCCAACCTCCTACCACCTAGATCTTCCTTTTTCATTGCATTAAATGTTCTTGCTTTTATCCTAAAACACTGCACATTTTGAAAAAACATGTCCTGAAAAGCTTTAATGTGCATGTACATTTTTATTACATTGCCCACAGTGTGCCTAGGAATACGCTTCTCTGCTAAGGTGCTACATCAAGGTGCAGAATGGGTCCCATTAAAATTATAGGACAAGACACAAAGACCACAAGCTCCAGGCTGGTGATCATTAAATACACTCTAATAGGGAGGGTAAACAGTGATCTCTAGCAGATAGGCCAGGACTTTTTGTACAATCAAAAATTACCATCGTTTTATCAACAGAAAGCGACAATGGGGCCCACGGATAACTTAGAATAATCATGGTTTTGGCTGGAATGCCTCAGTGCTTGGACCACATAATGGGTGTGGCTTCACATGAATGTGGTTGGGCAGATGTGGTCTGTGATTGGGCAGATCAAAGATATGTTTGAGTAGATCTCTTTAACTAACTAAAACTCATGTATACAGGGAAGGAACTATCGACCGTGTACTGTACTGCATATTTAATTTAGATGTCTTTTAACAAAGAAAAGGACCAGGGGTGATTTCAAGGGGGTTTTACAGTATTGACAACCGGACATCTGTTTACAAAAATACTCTACATACCATTCATATTCAGATTCTATAGATAATTTTTTCATGTGAGAAATTTACCCCCAAACTCTAATCCTAAGAATCACCTTCTCTGATCGAACAATCCATATGTCTTTCATATGTACTCCACAAATAGATCCCACTGGTGACCACTTGAGTAAAATCACTAAAACACAAAGTATTCCATAATGAATATAATATAATAGTCATCAAAAGCAGAACTTACTCAAAGGGCCTGATTCATTAAAGTACGTTAGGCAAAAGTAAGCAAGTAAGGCAAAACCATGTTGCATTGGAGGGGAGGTAAATTTAAAATGTCAGGACAGATTTATAGTTTGGGTAGGGTATATCCTAAATAAACTTTATACTTCAGTGTACAAATAAGCTATCAAGTATTTGTGTTCTACATGAAAAAACAGCCAGTATTTAACTTATGTGGTATGCGGATGGCAGATGGAGTAAGCTGTACACTGGCTCAGCTCTTTGCCCAAGCTCCCACTTTTCCTTATTCTCACAGATATAGCGCTTTGGATATTTCTAAATACTGTTGGCAAATGTCCCAGCAGCGCTAAGGATTGACTTCTTACCAAAAAACAAGGCTGTTTTAGGATCTACAGAACTACCATCACTGTCCAGCTGTCCACAGAGCTCAACTGTCATTGCTGCTTCAACATCGATTCAGCTGCCCACTGAGCTCAGTTGTGATCGCTGTTACCACCTCTGTTTGGCTGCTGGACCCTCCGCACCCAACTGTCAGCATCCTCCTGGACCTCTTCGTGTCAGAGCAGAATCTGCCTACTCCATTAACCCCAGCCAGAGGGCAGTAGAGTATCCTTCACCTCTTCCATTGCCCAACACAATTTGGATCAATTATTACTTTCTACTCTCTCATTACCTACCTTAGCTAATACACATTCATTCAACATCTCTGCATCATGCACCTACTCAATTTACAGTCTCTCCTATCTACTGTCACCATACTTCTCTCCAAACTCCTCTTCTTTCTCCTTCATCCTATTCCTCCCTCCCCAATTATGATTTCCCCTTCACTACTTCCCTCCTCGCTAATCTGTACACATGAACTATTTTGTCTTCTGCAACCGTACTCACCAGCCTACACAAACAAAAATAAACCACACACCCACAAATCCTCCTTGCATGTCCTCTTTCACACCCTGCTCCTTCTCATGGCTGCTGGTGATATCTCGCCTAACCCTGGGCCCCGTACAATCCCCATTATCTTCTCATGCTAGTCACTGCACCCTCATTCTCTTCCTTTGAAGTCCACACTATCCGTCTATTTTATCCTCTCTGCCTTCATGTTGATGTCATTTATCACCCCCCAGGTCCAGTTTCCTAATTCCTTGACAACTTTGTGGCCTGGCTTACTTAGTTCCTATCCTTTGACCTGCCTACACTCATACTAGGTGATTTCAACATTCCTATTGATAATCCCACTGTCTCTTCTGCCACTTAACTTCTTTCACTTACTTCCTCCTTTGATCTCTCACAATGGACCTCATCTCCCACCCACTGTGATGGACACTCCCTTGACCTTGTCTTCTTCCGCTACTGCTCCATCTCCAGTTTCTCCAATTTAGCCTTCTCACTCTCCAACCACAAACTCCTTTCCTTCAGCCTCAACTTAGCTGATGCCCTTACGTGTGCATCCAAATACACACATACAAAACGAAACCTAACTATTCTTAACCCAATCTACGTCTCATTTTCACTAAAACAACTATTTTCTCCAATGACTGTATTGTCCTATCCTAATCAGGCTGCCTCTTTCTATAACAAAACACTCACTACAGCCCTAGACAATGCAGCTCCAGCTACTACATATAGTCTCTGACGATCTAAACCCCAGCCATGGCACACCATAAAGGCCACTACCTACAAAAGTGCTCCCACACTGCAGAGCACCACTGGAGGAAATCTTGTTCCTATCCCGATTTCCGCCACTATAAATTCATCATTTCATCTTACAGCACTGCCCTTTCTATTGCCAAAACATTCTTCAAATCTCTAATATCCACCCATTCTTCTAACCCACGTCGCCTCTTTGCCATCTTCAACTCACTTCTTTGCCCACCTGCACCTCCTCCTCCTTGCTCCCTAACTGCCCATGATTTTGCCACCTATTTCAACGACAAAATTGACACCATTCGACAAAATATTTTCTCATGCCCAATCCACTCACTCCACTCACTCTACCCACCTTTACCTACACTCCCCAATCCACCTTTAATTCATTCTCTCCAGTAACTGAAGACAAAGTCTCTGCACTCATTTTATCATCTCACCCTACAACCTGTCCACTTGACTCTATTCCCTCTCAACATCTCCGCTCCCTTTCCTCCACTGCATGTCCACCTTTAACTCACCTCTTCAACCTGTCTCTCTCCACTGGCACATTTCCATCCTCCTTTAAACATGCGGTCATCTCACCTATTCTGAAGAAACCAGCCTCTCTCTCCAACTACTGCCCTATTTCTCTCCTCCTATTTGCCTCCAAACTACTTGAGCGATTAGTGTACAAACGTCTGTCTCACTTTCTCTCCTCTCATTCCATTCTCAACTCTCTGCAATCAGGCTTCCGCCCCCAACATTCCACTGAAATTGCTCTCGCAACAGTGACCAATGATTAACTGCAAAATCTAAGGGTAATTTCTCCATACTCATTTTCCTGGACCTCTCTATTGCTTTTGATACTGTTGACCCCTCTTTTCTCCTACACACCCTTCACTCCATCGGCCTTCGTGACACAGTTCTTTCCTGGTTCATTTCTTAGCTATCGATCTGCTCCTTTAGTGTTTATACCTCTGGCCAATATCTGTTGGAGCGTCACAAGGCTCTGTTCTTGGTCCTTTACTTTTTAATTGTACACCTCTTCTCTTGGGGAACTAATTTGCTCATTCGGCCTCCAATACCACCTCTACGCTGATCACACCCAAATCTATCACTCTTCTCCTGACCTTTCTCCTTCTGTCCTATCTTGTGTAACCAACTGACTTTCTGCTATCTCCACATGGATGTCCCAACGTTACCTAAAGCTCAACATGTCCAGAACAGAACTTATTATCTTCCCTCCTGCAGGAGTCACCACCTGCCCTCAAATTTCCCTCACTGCCTAGGTGTCACACGACTCTCACATCCAGACTCTCTCCCAGTCCTGTCAACTACACCTTATAAACATTGCCAAAATACGCCCTTTTATTACTCAACATGCCACCAAAATTCTTATCCATTTTCTCATCAACTCCCATCTTGACTATTGCAACCTCCTGCTATCTGGCATTCCTGACACCCATATATGCACAATTCAATCCATCATAAATGCTGCTGCAAGATTGATCTTCCTCTCCTTCCCTTCTGCCCTCTTAGATCTACTTCTGACCTTCACCTTGTCTTCTCTCTGGTAACCACCTCTCACTCCCGTC
This sequence comes from Mixophyes fleayi, assembly GCF_038048845.1. Taxonomy (NCBI): domain Eukaryota; kingdom Metazoa; phylum Chordata; class Amphibia; order Anura; family Limnodynastidae; genus Mixophyes; species Mixophyes fleayi. The sequence continues at coordinate 39,921,671 of NC_134403.1, read as the reverse complement.
TACAAGACTTCTCCCGTGATGTTCCCCACTTATGGAATTCCCTATTACGCTCAATCAGACTTTCCCACAGCCTTCAAATCTTTAGATGCTCTTTGAAAACTCATCTCTTATTTAGAGGTGACCATATCCTTGATTACACTATTTACACTGATGCACCTTCACATCTATTCCAATTTCCACTAGCTCCTCTTGTTTCAGCTGTACCCTCTTTAGAATATAAGCTCTCTAATGATCAGGGATAATGATCTAATGATAGAATATAAGCTCTCTAATGATCATACCCTTTGTTTTCATGTCTGCATTTATTTTGTCTACCTTGTATGTCCTAGTTTTATGTTTTTCCTGTTTTCCCTACTGTACGGCGCTGCGGAGCACTGTGGTGCCCTACAAATCTACGATAATAATAATAATAATAATAATAATAATAATAATAAACTCATTTGCACCCCTTGCACCCTTCCTTGCATTGCAACATAGTTTTGTCTAGAAAACTTGATAAGCAAACTTACTCAATGTTTTGCTTATCTTTCCTTAATGAATCAGGCCCTTTAAAGTCATAAGTCCTGGAAGGAGGCCTCTTGTTTTATAGAGGGGAGACTCGTCTTTCATATGATTTGTTGCTTAGGATCTGTCAAATGAAAAATATAAGAAAAATAACTGTCTTCAGCCTTTGTTTAACTAAGTCTTAATCCTAATCCTTACATGTACCTAATATTAGTCTAAAGTTGAATTATGAATCTACGTTAAACTTTAACCCTAGATCTAATTATCATAAACCTTAATCCATGCCTCAATCCTAACCATAACACCTGCTCACGACCTAATCTAAAACCTAACAGAGTTCTCATACAGCATCATTAAGTTATAATAATACAAGACAACCTGGCAATGTATTTGTGGCAGAGGAAATGGAATGAAAACAGTTTTTCTTATAAATATCCCAGTACATGAGAGGCTGTAATTGTTTATTTTCACATATTTTGTAAAACTTAAGTTACCTGGTGATACTGTTGATAACATTTTTTTCAGATATAACATTTTACTTAATTCTACAGGATGTCATATAAAGCAGATACAGTCACAGACAAAGCAGCCCACATTCACTCACGGGCAGCCGATATGTGCTGAGCACAGAACAGTCAGTAACATATAAACACTCCAGTTCTTTCATATATAATATACAGCTCAGAAACACACGATAAATGTCAAAGTCAAATAGTCATCGTCATCATCGTTGTTTATTTATAGGGCGCCACAGATTCCGTAGTGTCTGACAATCTTTACAGAAATGACATACATGAATACAGCAGGAAGAGAAGCAAGAAAATGGATAAGCATTATAACTAGAGATCCTCAGGCTCGCTTTTTTGAAAACCAAGCCCATCCGAACTTAGGGGATCCAAGTAGGCTCACGAGCCGGCTCTTTATTTTCACGCGTCCTCGGATCTGAATCGAAGCAAAACGTCATCGTTGTGTTGACGGATCTCGTTGGTTTTGGATTCCATAAGTACCTCCCTCCCCAGGAGATCCAGCGCCATTACTCACACAGAAACAGGGGTAGCAGTGTTCTTGTCACTCTCCAGTCTCCAGTGACATTGCTCAGTGCCATTGCTCACACAGAAACAGGGGTAGCAGTGTTCTTGTCACTCTCCAGTCTCCAGTGACATTGCTCAGTGCCATTGCTCACACAGAAACAGGGGTAGCAGTGTTCTTGTCACTTGACAAAAATTGACTGGAAATTATTGGAAATTAATGTTTATCAGGTTAATAATAATGTAGGGATAAAAAAAAAAAGCCAAATTATGTGATTTTAGCCCAAAAAAAATAGGTATTTTAGAAACAATTGGGATCCAAAACCAAAACACACAAGAGTGGTTTTTCCAAAACCAAAACCAAAACACAAAGTTAATCCAGATCCAAAACTAAAACACGGGGGTCAGTGAACATCTCTAATTATAATATACTCGTGAATACAATTACACAGGAGGGCAAAGTCAGGTACAAATAGAGAATAAGCGATGTGTGAACAATACAGATACGGGCATGAATAGCACTCCTGTGAGTAAACAATCAGCATAGCACTCAAAATATAGAAAAAGATGTGAAAAGGATCGAGGTAGATGGACAATGGATGGAGATGGGACGTAAGGGGAGAGAGGACCCTGCCTGTGAGAGTTTACATTCTAAATACCGGACATCAATTTGGAGTATCATGCCTCAATTACCGTATTTTCCGCACTATAAGGAACACCTAAGAGCCTTACATTTTCTCGAAAAATCGGCCGTGCGCCTGATAATCCGGTGCGCCTTATGTGTGTACTGAGTTCCCAAATCTGTTAAAATGTTGTTGTGCGACTTTGGTAAGCGCTCCTCTTGATTGACTGTCTAACAAATTTCCCGCTGACACAGGGATGTAATACGTACACTACGTACGCTGGTTTGTCTAAGGACCCCCGAAAATGGCACCAGTGAAGAGACATGCCTACGAGGCACAATTCAAACTACAGGCCATCGGTTGTAAATGGGAATAAAACAGCTGCAAAAGAATTCAACATCAATGAATCTATGGTTCGGAAGTGGAGGAAGCAAGAAAATGAACTGCGCCAAGTTAAGAAGACGAAACAGAGTTTCCGCGGGAACAAAGCGAGATGGCCACAGTTAGAAGACCAACTTGAGCAATGGATTATTGAACAAAGAACAGCCAGGAGAAGCGTCTCTACAGTCACCATTCGACTGAAGGCAACAACGATAGCACAAGACATGATGATCGAACACTTTCAAGGAGGTCCGTCTTGGTGCTTTCGTTTTATGAAAAGGCGTCATCTCTTCATCCGCGCAAGGACTACCATGGCACAGCAACTGCCAGCGGATTACAAAGAAAAGCTGGCCATCTTCCGCACCTACTGCAGTAACAAGATTACCGACAAAAAGATCCAGCCCAACCACATCACCAACATGGACGAGGTCCCCCTCACTTTTGACATCCCCGTGAACCATACTGTGGAGAAAAAGGGGACCAGCATGGTATCGATACGCACCACGGGGCATGAGAAGTCGGCTTTCACTGTTGTTCTTGGTTGCCACGGTAATGGACAGCAACTACCACCTATGGTCATTTTTAAGAGGAAGACGCTGCCAAAAGAAAAGTTTCCAGCTGGAGTCATCGTTAAGGCCAATCAAAAGGGCTGGATGGAGGAGGAGAAAATGAGAGAGTGGCTGAGAGAGGTGTATGTAAAGAGACCGGATGGTTTTTTCCACGTATCACCGTCCCTGTTGATCTGCGACTCCATGCACGCCCATCTCACCGCTACTGTTAAAAACCAAGTTAAGCAAATGAATTCGGAGCTTGCCATCATTCCGGGAGGATTAACAAAAGAACTCCAACCTCTGGACATTGGTGTAAACAGGGCGTTCAAAGTGAAGTTGCGAGCGGCGTGGGAGCGATGGATGACAGACGGCGAACACACCTTTACTAAGACTGGGAGGCAGCGCCGGGCGAGTTACGCCACCATATGTGAATGGATTGTGGATGCCTGGGCTAAGGTATCGGCCTTAATTGTTGTCCGAGCTTTCGCAAAAGCCGGCATCATTGCTGAACAGCCACCTGACAACGAGACTGACTCCGACAATGATGAGAGGGGACCCGGCATGTTTGATGGCAAAATTGCTCAGCTGTTCAATTCAAACACAGAAGATGAGGACTTTGATGGATTTGTGGGAGAAGATTGATTAAAAAAATAATGTGAGTGTATTGTTAATAGTAGAATAAAGTTCTAACTAAACTCACTGTTTTGCTTCCATTACCTTTTTTTTTGTAGACCGTATGTTTTAGCATGCGCCTTATAATACGGTGCACCTTATGTATGGGTTAAGTACAGAAAAAGACCCCGTAATTGAGACTGCGCCTTATAATCCAGTGCGCCTTATAGTGCGGAAAATACGGTACATTTTAAAACTATCTTTCTCCATACTGAACCTGCCATGCTCTTTACATAATTGATTAGCAGTGCTCATCATAGTGATATGTCTGTGCCTATAGCAGTGCTCATCATATTGACATATCTGGTCTGACATTATCATTAAGGAGCAGCAATTAAGTACATTGATCACTGTCTGGTTTTTGGCACTTTCTGGGTAATGGTTTTCCAGATAATATATCCCACGCCGTGATATGACCTTCTCCCTGGTGTAGAATTACTGGTGATCTATTCAAATAGTTATTAAGACAGCTCTTGGCGTTCCTAATATTATAGAACCTTGTGACTAACTGGTGGCTCATGGGCTGAATGCAGCGAACCAGCACTTCACCTCCAGTCCGGGCCACAGGTCTTTAATACCAGGATGTAGAGGTAATGTTAGATAAATATTAGATCAGGAGGGTTTGAAAATACGAGCAAGCAGTACTGTAATGTGAGCCAGAAGCAGTGGGAACCTATTCACAGTGTGGTTCTGAGGGAGCTGTCAGATAATATCATAATGATGCTGTCTGGCAGCTCCTGTAGCAATGTATTATCAGATATAACCAATGCCCCCGGCAGAAGAAAACAGCAGCGACTTACATAGCAACAGGTAATGGCATATCAAAGCAAGTGAAATACTACAAGGTAATAATCATGAATTCTTGTCATTATCAATATAGAAGGATCACTGCTCTTCCCTTAGTGTATAAAACAAAAAAAAAAAAGGTAATGGGGCCCTGCACATAAACTTATAGTGTAGAGATTATAGATGATCATAAGACCTACATATATGATGTCCCAGCATTTATTCACTCATGTCCCTGAAGCCTGGGGGCGAGGATATATCCATGAAACATAGAAGCAGAGCAAGAGGTTTACATGATCCTGGTCAACTGTGAATTTGATTTTCTATTGTTAAATACTCTAAATGTGATTACCATATCACTTTATTGTAAATGTAATTTTATACAATTTATTTGTTGTCAAAAAATCACTTCACGTATTGGGAGTTATTTTATCCTCCTTGTCTCCATTCTACTAGTATCAAAAGATCTTCATTGTTCTTGTTATTCCTTTTGATATAAAGTTTTTCCAATGAAAACTGAAATGATTATAACAGAACTCATCAAATATATGCAATGACATCAGAATGCATCAAATACAGTTATGATATACAGAAGATAATACATATATAACTCATACTATAGCATATGCTACCCTATAGTTTTGCACCTGGTCTACACTTCGATAGCAAGTGACAACTGGATCAAAATTTAGTTTGTTTTGTGCCAGTCAGTGTATTTTAACAAATACAAGAGTTGAGATAACAACCCTAGGTATCTGAACACATATATGGGTTATTACAGAAATAATGGGTGTTGGATTTATTCAACTACTGAATGCTATAAAAATGGGTTGGACGCCAATAGTTTCTGAGTCACTATATGGAAATGTACTAAGCAGCACAGCGGCGCACGCAGGATTTTTAAGGGAGGGGTTTCCCCCCCCCACAAAAAACATATAGAGAGACCTGCTGCGCATGCGGCCCCGCATGCGCAACAGCTCCATTTCAGCGGCACTGCACTGAACAGCATCCGCGGCGCTGTCAAAGAAGCGTCCGTGGCGGTACAATACAGCATCGCCGTGGACGCTTCTTTGACAGTGCCGCGGCTGCTGTTTAGTACAGTGCCGATATGTAGGGACACTGTTGTTCGCGGAGGGAAACCCCCCCTGCGTGCGCCCCTGCAGCATTTCCCCAAGCCCAAGATCCATATAAAGGAGTAACAATGCTGACCAAGGGTTCTGACCAACTTAATCAGAGAAAAAAGACCTGGAATATACTCCACTTGGGTCACCACAATGGATTTCTCGGTTCTACTGGAAACATGTAAAATGTAAGCCACACTCTCACCCACATATTTTAAACGTTACATCCACACCCTCCCTCCAGAGATCTCCTCCCTTGTGGGTTTGTCACTTGGTCACGTCACCCGCTGCTTATCTCAAACTTCCTTTACAGTTGTAAGCACAGCAAGCACTGCCATTTAAACCTTTATTTTAATGCATATTCCTTATATTCCTTATTGCAACAATGGTTTCACGTGAATCCTTGAATGTACAGTGCTCCAGATAGGTTAGCATGTACCATATAATCCCATAGCATTTCTTCTCTCCCGAGAAAAGATAAACTGATAAAAAGGAATTTTCTTATACATACTTAACCCCTTAATGCAGAATGTGAGAGTATCCTCCTGGTTGAAGAATACACCTTATTAATTTCATCGTAAATACTACACTATATATTTTCTTGTTTCCCTTTGTCTTTGGGTGGTTCTGAGGGAGCTGTCAGATAATATCATAATGATGCTGTCTGGCAGCTCCTGTAGCAATGTATTATCAGATATAACCAATGCCCCCGGCAGAAGAAAACAGCAGCGACTTACATAGCAACAGGTAATGGCATATCAAAGCAAGTGAAATACTACAAGGTAATAATCATGAATTCTTGTCATTATCAATATAGAAGGATCACTGCTCTTCCCTTAGTGTATAAAACAAAAAAAAAAAAAAGGTAATGGGGCCCTGCACATAAACTTATAGTGTAGAGATTATAGATGATCATAAGACCTACATATATGATGTCCCAGCATTTATTCACTCATGTCCCTGAAGCCTGGGGGCGAGGATATATCCATGAAACATAGAAGCAGAGCAAGAGGTTTACATGATCCTGGTCAACTGTGAATTTGATTTTCTATTGTTAAATACTCTAAATGTGATTACCATATCACTTTATTGTAAATGTAATTGTATACAATTTATTTGTTGTTAAAAAATTACTTCACATATTGGGAGTTATTTTATCCTCCTTGTCTCCATTCTACTAGTATCAAAAGATCTTCATTGTTCTTGTTATTCCTTTTGATATAAAGTTTTTCCAATGAAAACTGAAATGATTATAACAGAACTCATCAAATATATGCAATGACATCAGAATGCATCAAATACAGTTATGATATACAGAAGATAATACATATATAACTCATACTATAGCATATGCTACCCTATAGTTTTGCACCTGGTCTACACTTTGATAGCAAGTGACAACTGGATCAAAATGTAGTTTGTTTTGTGCCAGTCAGTGTATTTTAACAAATACAAGAGTTGAGATAACAACCCTAGGTATCTGAACACATATATGGGTTATTACAGAAATAATGGGTGTTGGATTTATTCAACTACTGAATGCTATAAAAATGGGTTGGACGCCAATAGTTTCTGAGTCACTATATGGAAATGTACTAAGCAGCACAGCGGCGCACGCAGGATTTTTAAGGGGGGGGGGGTTCCCCCCCCCACAAAAAACATATAAAGAGACCTGCTGCGCATGCGGCCCCGCATGCGCAACAGCTCCATTTCGGCGGCACTGCACTGAACAGCATCCGCGGCGCTGTCAAAGAAGCGTCCGTGGCGGTACAATACAGCATCGCCGTGGACGCTTCTTTGACAGTGCCGCGGCTGCTGTTTAGTACAGTGCCGATATGTAGGGACACTGTTGTTCGCGGAGGGAAACCCCCCCTGCGTGCGCCCCTGCAGCATTTCCCCAAGCCCAAGATCCATATAAAGGAGTAACAATGCTGACCAAGGGTTCTGACCAACTTAATCAGAGAAAAAAGACCTGGAATATACTCCACTTGGGTCACCACAATGGATTTCTCGGTTCTACTGGAAACATGTAAAATGTAAGCCACACTCTCACCCACATATTTTAAACGTTACATCCACACCCTCCCTCCAGAGATCTCCTCCCTTGTGGGTTTGTCACTTGGTCACGTCACCCGCTGCTTATCTCAAACTTCCTTTACAGTTGTAAGCACAGCAAGCACTGCCATTTAAACCTTTATTTTAATGCATATTCCTTATATTCCTTATTGCAACAATGGTTTCACGTGAATCCTTGAATGTACAGTGCTCCAGATAGGTTAGCATGTACCATATAATCCCATAGCATTTCTTCTCTCCCGAGAAAAGATAAACTGATAAAAAGGAATTTTCTTATACATACTTAACCCCTTAATGCAGAATGTGAGAGTATCCTCCTGGTTGAAGAATACACCTTATTAATTTCATCGTAAATACTACACTATATATTTTCTTGTTTCCCTTTGTCTTTTGGGTGAAATACCGAGGAATATAACCATGACCAACTAAAAGAACTACACATATCACTGGAAGATTCTGTTAAAGACTTTTTGTTTTTGGAATCTTGTGGAAGGAACATTCTAATAATCTCATCTTATCTTTTACTATATTGGATCTCTGTGAGAGGAGTTATAGACCTGTATTTTGGTTTCACCTTTATGTGAAATCATTTTTAAAAACTGTGACTGTTCTAAGATATATTTTTCTATTTTCACACCGGGGCATTGTAGAATCTACCTGTTTCTGATGAGAGGACATTCATCAATAGAACATTAAAATATAGTCCACGTATTAAATGATAAATTAAATCACAATAGATTTTGTTAATAAAATGTTGCAACTCTGATGATGCATTACTGAAACTGAAGAGCAACACAAAATATTCATAAAGTCCGCCTGGAGCATTTACAGCTGTTTTCTACACATTCCCTTTCTTTATGTGGATTAAATTATAAGATTCTCAATTTTTGGGCATTTTTTGCTGTGCGGAGGGGCGCACATCAAGTATAGAATGTGGAGGTAAAAAGGTTGCTGCACAGCAAGGCGTGGCCCCTAAAATGTACCCTCTCTACCCTTTATCTCATTTCAATAATCTTGCTCTCCATTTGAAATCTAATTTTTAGACCGCTCTGCAAAACCATGCAAACCGTTGTGCATACTCTGCATGATACATAGAACACCCTAAAACAAAGATATCCCATGTGACGATTGCATATGGAATTGTTCAGAAGAAACATGTACCTCATTCAGTCTTATCACTGCCATCATCTACAAAGTGAATGCCAGAGAAGACCTATAGGGAATTGTGCCATCTAGTGGAAAGAGTACAATAGTTTAAAATCATAAAGTAGCATATACAGTAAACTATAAATATCTAACTATAGATATCTATCTATCTATATACACCTATATATATATATATATATATATTATTATTATTATTACCATTTATTTATATAGCACCAGTAATTCCGCAGTGCTGTACAGAGATCACACTCACATCAGTCGCTGCCCCATTGGGGCTTACAGTCTAAATTTCCTAACACACCCACACACACACAGACACACACACAGACTAGGGTAAATTTGTTAGCAGCCAATTAACCTACTAGTATGATTTTGGAGTGTGGTAGGAAACCGGAGCATCCGGACGAAACCCGCGCAAACACGGGGAGAACATGCAAACTCCTCACAGATAAGGCCATGGTCGGGAATTGAACTCATGACCCTAGTGCTCTAAGGCGGAAGTGCTAACCACATTATATATATATATATATATATATATATATATATATATATATATATATAAACATACAGATACACATATGTATATGGGTGCATTTCCTTCAGAAATGTTAATTAAATAGATATTTCAAATTAGCTTGAATTCCTTTATGTTTAATTTGAAAGTAAGCGCCACATCCAAGGTCAGTAGATATGCCCCAATTAATCAGATTTACTCAAACTCATATAACCTTTGCAAGGTCGTATCATACTGGAGTTTTGGAGATGAGGAGAGATTTTCTGAACCCTTGCATGCCTTCAGACACATTAAAGAGTATATTATTCCAAATCTGCCATTTCTTAATGTGCTCAGGTTTTCACACTAATGTATTCTAACTACAGGATCCTGGGCTGTATGAATCCAATGAAAAGTGATTGATTAGTATATCTATGATTATCACAATCAGGATTTAAATCAGCTGATTCACTAGGCCTAGGTTATTGCAAATAAGTGGGGAGAACCGTAGCAGAACATGATCACACTTTGGCAATAGATTATATTGACATGTGTGTTCTCGTAGACATAGTAAAATACTTTTTTGTTAGGGGCTTATTGTCACTAGAACCTAGCTTATTACGGTGATAAAAAAAAAAATTGCAGAATATTTCAGTTCCACTAAAGTGAAAAAAATGTTTTAAAAAGAGATACAATTTTCTAAAAAAAGCAAAAAAGCCACACAAATCTTTATATATTTAATTCTTTGAATAAAGCATTTTTTTAATGATTTTATTTTGTAATGAGTACTGTCGCGATATTTCTTAGAGATACAATGGCAATATTATTGCCGTCACTGACCCTTTAAAGTATAGGGTAAAATGATAAAAACAAATCCTATCACCAATTTTTGCCCTTTGATAAATCTACTCCTAGGCAAAATACTTTTTTCACTAAACTTTTCAAGCAAATTGAGCGACTGGCGCAGGGCCATGTTATCATGGGAGGTGACTTTAATGTTACTTTTGATCCGGCTCTTGGCAGGTCTCCCTCTTCCTCCTCCCGGCGGGGTATCTCCTCCTCTCCTGAATCCTCCAGCTTGTCCAATCTCCTTATACACCATCGTTTATACGACTCGTGGAGACTATGTAATGCGGTCGCTAGGGATTATACCCACTTCTCAGCCCCACATCAACTTTACACACGCATAGACATGTTACACATTTCACATTCGCTCGCTCACCATGTGACACGGGCAGACATTACCCCCCTCTCCTGGACAGATAATTCGGGCGTATCCATCATATTAGATCTTATTAAGCCGTCTCCCCAGCGCGGTAGATGGCGTCTAGATGACTCGCTGTTACGAAACAGATCTATCTGTCTAGACATCATGACCTCCATCACTAACTACTTCTTAGATAATTCAACCCCTGACGTAACTCCAGGAATTGTTTGGGAGGCGCACAAGGCTACCATACAAGGTCAATTGATTAGTCAATCAGCGGCGGCTAGGAAGAAAACAGCCGAGGAAGTAGCTTCTCTGGAACTTAGGCTAGCTTCACTCCTTTCGCAGCATCAGACTCACCATGACCCGGCTTTACTTCCCAAGATAGCCTCACTGAAGGGCCAATTAAATACCCTCCTCTCCCGTAGAGCAGCTGTCACCATGCAGAAGCTTCAACAGCGTTACTATGATAAAGCGGATAAAGCCGATTCTTTGCTAGCCAGAAAGCTCCGGAAAAAAATTGCCCTGCAACATATTGATAAAATACGTCAGACACCCTCTGGAGATGTAACTTATGACCCAGCGGGGATAGTTAGAGAATTTAGGGATTTCTACTCTTCTCTTTATAATCTTGATGCTCCTCCCCCTCGTCTAGATCCCCTGACTCCCACTTTATCTGACTACCTCTCATCTACATCCCTCCCTAGAATTACTACCACACAGCAATCTTATCTAAATGCAGATATTACTTTGCCGGAGGTTATGGCAGCGGTCAAGTCTATGAAGTCTTCTTCAGCTCCTGGCCCATACGACCTTACCCCCCAGTACTTTAAAAAAAATTCAATGAGGTGCTTGGGGGCCTCCTTTGATTCCGCCACTACTAGGGCTAACATAATTGTTATTCCTAAGCCGGGAAAAGATCATTCCCTCTGGGCTAGTTATAGGCCCATCTCATTACTAAATGTGGACCTGAAAATATTTGCAAAGATTCTGGCTTCTAGGTTAAACTCACTGCTCCCGGCCCTTGTACATCCTGACCAGGTGGGCTTTATCCCAGTGCGTCAAGCCCCTGATAACACTAGAAGGATTATCGACTTAATTCATACAATAAATAACGACGGTCTTCCTTCTCTCATCATGGCGCTTAATGCTGAAAAGGCGTCTGACCGCATCTCTCGGTCATTCATGGAGGGTGTGCTTCGAGCGATGGGATTCACAGATAGATTTTTGACAGGTATTTTAGCCCTCTACCGGTCCCCGTCAGCTACTGTGTCTGCTAATGGCCTTGTCACGGTCATCTGAATTTCTTGATCCGATTCGGGACCCTTGGGACTAGCTGGAGCAGGAGTGAAACAGAACTTAGCAGCCTGGATGATCTTCTTGCTCATGTTCTTGCTGATTGTAGAATATAGCAGGGGAATGAGCAGTCTGGAAATGTAGACAGGAACAGTGCACTAGTAATGCAGACAGGAACACTGCACTTGTAATGCAGTCAGGAACACTGCACTTAGGAGTGCAGACAGGATTACTGCACTTGTAATGCAGTCAGGAACACTGCACTTGTAATGCAGTCAGGAACATTGCACTTGTAATGCAGTCAGGAACACTGCACTTAGGAGTGCAGACAGGATTACTGCACTTGTAATGCAGTCAGGAACACTGCACTTGTAATGCAGTCAGGAACACTGCACTTAGGAATGCAGACAGGAACACTGGAGCCAAGAACTATCCTCTGAAGAGAAGTGTGTTGTTCTGGCAATGAACAGATCACAGCAGCAGGTTTAAATAGGGTGTCCCAAACAACTATTGGCTGATCAGTTCATGTGATCACAGCTGCAGAATCTGGTTGGTCTAGAATGATCACCTGACTGCATCCAAGATGGCCGCGCCCATGCAGCAGAACAAACAGTATGTGTTTGTTTACAAACGGAGGTGTGGAGGATGGGAATGCCGCAGATGACCAGAAAGGACCCAGGTAGCCGCGATATGACAGCGGCGGATGAGGTAAGTGCGGCTAAGATCCCGATTTGTGACAGGCCTGACCTCGACGCCCTTTCTGATCACGAATGGTACTCATCAGGGATGTCCCCTCTCCCCACTTATATTTGCACTTGTTATTGAGCCATTGGCCGCTAGAATCCGAAACAACACCGAAATATCGGGCATTCAGGTGGTTCCCTCTATTCATAAGATAAATCTACTCCTAGGTGTGGCACATTTAGTTGTATGGTTCAAAACAGGCTTTTTTCAGTCAAAGCATGAAAATATTGTAATTCGTGCAGAATAATATCATCTTGCATTCCCAATTAGGTAAGTGCATTTTGCTGCAGAAATATTCCGCATTTGGTTGTGTTTTCTACTTCTCAATTGCTACACTAGAACATGTAATTACTATTCTGTATCAGTAGTTGCTTATCTCCCCACCAAGTAAATGATCGCTGTGATAAGCGGACAAGATTTCTGCCTCCAAGTGACCCTGGTATGTCTAGTAATGTAATTCAGAGCTTTGACTGCAAACAAAATGGATTTTATATTCATGAAAATAAACCAGATTAAAAAATAATTGTATTCATTGATATTTTTAAAGAAAGGGCCTCTCTGCATGACGGTCACAGAGTGCCGCAGTGTAATAATCCTGAGTACCGATAGTCAATAGCATAGTTGCCAACTTTCCATAAGTTCCTGGCACAGTCCCAGGTTTCAACGCTTTGTCCTTGTAATTTTTAGCTACTGCAAATGCCCATATTTTTCAATATTGACCTGCTGTCTAAATACATTTCTCTCCTGTTATATTCAGTTTTTACCATGTATTTAAAATGCAAAATATGATGTTCAAATCAATTGTAATAAACAGGATAAGGATATGATGTTCTTAAATGCACTGACTCAGCAGCAAACTGTCCTTAGAAACTATTCTTGTTTTAAAATATTGGAAATTATGCAGCAGGTAAAGCCTAAAATAGCCTAATAATATTACAGCATGATTAGTCAGGACAAAGAACTGCTATGCCTGCCAGTTCTTGTATTCATGTACTTCAAGCAGCAAAGCAGCGATCTCGTACTTGAAATGAAGATAGAATCAGAGGCCACTTTGCTATGGTGTAAAATCTCAGCCTGACCACCTCCAAACGCTTTTATATAAATTGGAGAACCATTTTGCTGTGCATAAAAGTCTGGGATGTGGGAAGACATATGAGGGCAGACACTGCTGACAGAGTGCTGAATAAATACTATTAGTAATCAGCAGGAGAAAATGTAGATTTGATTGATCATCATCTATATTGTTTTTATTTATAAGACGCCACAATACACTGCAGTGCTAGATAGTCAGTATAACAAATCATACAACAAAATAGATCATACATATAATCAGAATAAGGACATTGGAGGTTGACAGATAAGGTGCAGACCAAGGGTAGAGAGGACACTGCTTGTCTGAGATTACAATCTAGAGGGAGAGGGGAATGTTGAGACAATTGGAACTAGAGGGACATTAACTGGCAGTGCCCAGATGGAGTATTATCAGGTGAGGTGGGATAGTACCTAAGTTAGACTCCATCACTTAAACCTCCATAATTGTCTGCACTGTGTTGCTCTTGTTCTGTGTTTGGTAAAAGGTAGAGGAGAACAGTCTACTGACAGACTGACCCTGTCTTAGAGATATAGTATACTAGGACAGAAGTTGTGGAGTGAACATGGCATCTGATTGGATGGCTGTAGCTCTGTCCTTTACAATAAGGTGCAACATTGAATTTAAATCTCATGCTCAGTCCTCTCCATGACTCTGGCAGTTCCTCTTCTCTCTGAGCTGTCAAATGCAGCAAGCACTTCAACAAATACATTAAGATGACAATGAGAAAAGCTGTCAAAATCTTTCAAATCGGCAGTGTGAATCTGAGATAATACACACTACGGGCCTGAGTCATTGAGGACAGTAAGGCAAAAAAAGAAGTAAATGTTCTCCGGGACAAACCATGTTACAATACAAGGGGTGCAAATTAGTTTATTATTTTGCACATAAGTTAAATACTGGCTGATTTTTCATGTAGCACACAAATATTTGATAGCTTTTTTTTTACACTGAAATTTAAAGTTGATCTAGGACATCCCCTATCCCAACTATAAATCTATCCCCACATTTTAAATTTACCTCCCCCTCCAATGCAACATGGTTTTGCCCAGGTGGAAAGTTACTCCATTTTTATGCTTTGCCCTCCTTAGTGTCTCAGGCCCTACAAGTTTTGGTTTTGCTTTGCCATTTCGCACTGTATTTGTAAATTCACATTTTGCTGAATTTATAGACCATAACTGGCCTTGTGGTGTTGTTATGCTACGGTAGGAGAAGGGATAGGACTAGCACAGTAAGGTAAGAGTAATACATTCACTGCTGAAATCCCTATAACTGAATTCATATTGTTTGAGTTGGGGTAACATAATTAAGCTATAACAATAATACTGGTCTTTCATTTTTTTGCCCACTGGCTAGTGCCTGACTAACACTTCTATCGATCATTATGAAAATTGTTCTGTCCTGCTGGATTAAGTAATTGTCTTTCAAAACTTATAAAAGGGTTTCCTGTGGTCGGTCACTTTTGCAGGTGGAAATGTACTTCAGCAGTTGCCCATAGTTTAAAAAAATAAAGTAAGTTTATAATGACAAGAACATGGCAATTTACAAACTAATAAGTGGTTTAGATTAAGAAAGGACATTTGCTTCATACCATTTGGCGTAACAAGGCAGAAGAGAAGAGAAATTGGCGTAGAAGGATGTTGAAACCAGTTAGTAGAAGATGTTATCGGAGAAGAAAAGGCACAACGTTGAAATGGTGACAGACAAATTTAAAGGAAGGGATTGCATAACATAACGTTCAACACAGCATTTTAATCTAATGATCATACCACAATCCCAAACCACAAATCTTAATACCAGCAGCATGTTAGTATCAACAGACCTACAGTCACCCCCGAATTCACCATGTTACAAACTCCTGACAGTCCATCAGTGCCAATAGGATGAGGAAGGGAAAAGAGTGGATGTAGGACAAAGTATTTAAATTGAGACAAATGACATCCAAGGAGAATCTTAATCAGATCAAAAGACTTGAGATTCAGTAAGAGGAGGCGCAGGCAAATATCTACTCTGGTGCTTTACAGTCTTTTGGATGACCCATTTCTGATTGGTGGAGTTTGTCAGAGTGGTACACGAAAAAATACTGGTATAAGGTATAGTGGTGCATATCAAGATTCTGCTAACTTTATGACATCACTGTGACACAAATGTAACAACCTGTAAATGTCAGTGATTACATGGAATCAAACATCAGTCCATACAGGGTTAGAAAAGTTGCCAGCCTCTGTGAGGAAACAGGGTGCTACTGGACTGAGAACTTTGTATTCATCACCTGTTTCTCACAGTTTAATGTACTTTTTAATCCTTGGCCCAGTCTAAGTATATACACCAGAGCATCAGTGTATTATTATTTCATGTTATTAGGTACATTTTGCCCTTGCTATTACCTGCGATATTGTATGTAGTATAAATATAAAGAATATTGCCATACTGTGTGAAAATATCAGACCAACAGCAGTCATTTTGCTTGTGCTAGCTAATGTTATTACCATTTGTCTCCAATGTCCATTGTTATGGGGGGCAGCTGAGATTTGGTTTGTAATCAGAACAATGTCTGAGTTAACTAGTTGGCAGCCCATGTTAATTAGCAAGGTCAACAGATAACCTGAGAGGTAATGAGGTTAGAACTTCTAATGATATGTAATGTGCCTCCACAGTAATATATTGGTTGAAATAGCATGGGGAAATGTATCAATATAAATGTAATTGTATCAAAAGGTATCACAGATTTATATTGTGTAATACTGCTGATATAATATGTCAAAAGTCTTATTGTTCCATGTAAGCGTGCAGTGTCATTCCTTGATGTACTATTGTAACCCCATGTGTAGTGTATCCAGCCAAAACAGCTAATTGAGTCAAGCCATTCTATTGTCTAATCAAGATAACAGGGACAGTATGTCTAGTAGCTAAATTGTTGACTGGGAGACCTCTCCTGTAAAGGGGAGGTTTGAGACATTTGACCCTACTTCCTGTGGATACAGAAAATAAGATAGGGCGAGGAGAATGCCAGGAGAGCTATGCTAGTTTGGAGGATCCTGGTGTAGAAGATATCAGTGAAAAGGACTCTGGGCCAGGCATTGTAGTGCCGCTGGAGGAAACCCTACCAGGACAGGGTTGGTGTGAGCTAGTAACCCAGGCTAGGAGACACCATAACTGTTTTGCTAAACGGTAGTGGTAATATTGCTGGAGGATACATGCTACCATTTACCCTGTAACTTGTGAACGTCTTGTGGTGTTGTGCTGTCGTAATAAAGTCTTATTTTGGATATATCCTGGTCTACCCGAGTGAGTTGAATCCCACAGAGGGTAACTTCCATCCCAGCTAAGGGTGGTATCCTCACAGCCTCTAACTCCTACTATCACTTCCTATCCCTCTCAGTCCCTGCATTCTTTGTGCTGGTGGTGATGGCAATGGTGAGTGTGGAACATTAGTGTTTCTATACAAGTACCAGGCTCTCCCCAAGGAGACCAGTACCTAAGGCTAATGTGCTTCTGTAACTTGGACCTGGAGCTTGCTGTTATCAAGCAGAGGTGTCAAGGTGAACCTTCTTTTGTAACTCAGTAGCATGTCAGGATGCAGGGTCAGAGTGATCTTTAGTATATTTTACCTTAATTGTATTTGCACTTTAATTAATTTATCTCCATTTTATTTTATCTTTAGTGAGAGGGAGATCTTTAGTGTATTTTACCTTAATTGTATTTGCACTTTAATTAATTTATCTCCATTTTATTTTATCTTTAGTGAGAGGGAGATCTTTAGTGTATTTTACCTTAATTGTATTTGCACTTTAATTAATTTATCTCCATTTTATTTTATCTTTAGTGAGAGGGTGATCTTTAGTGTATTTTACCTTATTTGTATTTGCACTTTAATTAATTTATCTCCATTTTTTTTATCTTAACAGCTTTTTAAATTGTGTTTGCCACTGCCTTTTGTTCCTGCTCCACTACATTGTTCTCTGCAGTGCTTCCTTTGTTCTTGTCTTACTCTGCTTTGTCAGCCCATATCTAACTTGACCACTCTGGCCCACTTCTGGCCCCTTTTGCTGCCCTCACCTTGGCACTAATTGCCCTTAACCTCTTCTTGCCCCTTCTCTCATTCCCAGTCCCCCCCCTTGTCTCCCACCATGTCGCCCCGCTCCTTTCCTATACCCATCCTCTCCCCTAGCCCCTTTCTCTCGCCCCCCTCTCTCTGCCCCACCCCTCACCCTCCCCCTCGCTCCCTCAACCCTGATAATCTCATCTGCATCTCCCCTCTTCCCTCCCTCCCTTTCTCTTGTGCCCTCTGGAACTCCAGGTCCATCTGCAAAAAACTTTCCTCCATTCATGACCTCTTCATCTCCAACTCTCTCAATCTTCTTGCCATCACTGAAACCTGGCTTACTTCTTCTGACACCGTTTCACCCACCGCTCTCTCCTACGGGGGCCTCTCCTTCACCCACTCCACCAGACCAGACGAGCGTCCAGGAGACGGAGTGGGCCTCCTCCTATCCCCTAACTGCACTTTTCGTGTCATTCCTACTGTATGTTACGATTTTGATGCCTTAGTCAGTATTAGCACAGGCTTACCTAGGACGCGGAGTCTAACGGCCTTCCGGTCTTCACCAAGAACCACCGCAAGGTAGTGTGGGCTTTATTTGCCGAAGAACCGCAGGTCGCGGCCCCCAGATTAGCCTACTGACGTAAGGGAGAAAGTTCTAAGTGATGGCAGGCAGACAAGAAAATAGACAATGCGGTGCAAGTACAGGCACTAACCGTTAATTCTAGGCGTAGTAGGTCTGGAACAGTAACCGGTAGATGCACGGAGGCAATGGGTGCGTGGCAGGATCCAGAGAATAGTTGGTAACACAGCCGGGTCGGTACACAGAAGGTATCAGGTATACAGTGCCAGAGGGAGATCCAGAGAATAGTTGGTAACACAGCCGGGTCGGTACACAGAAGGTATCAGGTATACGGTGCCAGAGGGAGATCCAGAGAATAGTTGGTAACACAGCCGAGTCGGTACACAGAAGGTATCAGGTATGCGGTGCCAGAGGGAGATCCAGAGAATAGTCAGGTCACAGCCAGGTAGGTACACAGGAGTAGGAGGAATAGAGGGGTTAACAGGGAGCAGGTTCACAGGAGTCAGGACACAGGAATGGTAGCCAGGAACAGGAAACACATTGCTCTGACACAGGCAGCGTGTCAGAGCAGGGAAGATATAGGAGTTTGAATTCCCCGCCCAGGAGTCACATGATCAGCAGCAGAGAGAACCCGGAAGTGCGGCAGCGCTAACAGAAGAAGCGCTGAAGAGATGGACACCGCTGTCAGCTCCCGCTGACAGCGCAGCGGAACGGGAACAAGGTAAGTTCCTAACACTGTACCTTCTCTCTCCTTCTCCTCCATTGAAGTACACTCCATCTGTCTCTTCTCCCCCATCCACCTCCGTGTCTCCGTCATCTACTGTCCCCCAGGCCCCTCCTCCCTTTTCCTTGACAACTTCACTGCCTGGCTCCCCCACTACCTTTCCTCTGACCTTCCCTCCATCATACTTGGTGACTTTAATATCCCTATTGACAACTGTTCTGACCCCGCCACCATTAAACTTCTCGCCCTTTCCTCCTCCCTAGGCCTTACTCAGTGGACCTCTTCCCCCACTCACTGTCTTGGTCACTCCCCTGACCTTGTCTTCTCTCATCTCTGTGATCTCTCTGACTTCTCCAACTCTCCCTTCCCACTATCTGACCACCAACTCCTCTCCTTCACTCTGTCCTCCTCCCCTGCCTCGCCCAAAGCCACCCTCACTAGACGTAACCTGGATGCTATTGACCCCACCTCCTTCTCCTCCTCTCTTGAAACTCTCCTTTCACTCCTTCCCTCCCTGACCTGTCCCGACCAGGCCTCGTCTCTCTACAATCACTCCCTCACCACTGCCCTGGACGCTGTTGCCCCGGTCTCTTCTATCCGCTGACGGCGCATTATTCCCCAACCCTGGCACTCAAAACTCACCCGCTTCCTCCAAAGATGCTCTCGCACTGCTGAACACCTCTGGAGGAAATCTCGCTCCCTGGCTGACTTCCTCCACTTTAAATTCATACTCTCTTCTTTCTCCTCTGCCCTCTCCCTCGCTAAACAATCCTTCTTTAAGTCCCTCATTTCTTCTCAGTCCTCCAATCCCCGCTGCCTCTTTGCCACCTTCAGCTCCCTCCTCTCCCCCGCCCCCCCCCCTCTGTCCCACCTTCCCTCTCCGTTTCTGACTTCGCCACTTTCTTCTCTTCCAAGATTGAGGCCATCAGACTGAACATCTACTCCTCTTCTCCCGCTACCCTCATCGCTTCACCTCCCCCCATCAACCAACTCTGGTGTTCCTTCAGCCCTACAACTGGTGAAGAAGTTCGCTCCCTTATTCTTTCCTCTCCACCCTCTACCTGCCCTCTCGATCCCATCCCCTCCCACCTCCTTCACTCTCTCTCTCCAATGGCCTGCTCTTACCTAGCACACCTTTTCAACCTATCACTCTCCTCTGGTGCAGTACCCTCCTCTTTTAAACACGCTCTTATCTCTCCTATCCTCAAAAAACCCAATCTTGACCCCACCTCTCTTGCTAATTATCGCCCTATCTCTCTTCTCCCCTATGCCTCCAAATTACTTGAGCGGATTGTCTGCAGCCGCCTAACCAGGCACCTCACGGACAATTCCCTCCTTGACCCTCTCCAATCTGGCTACCGCCCCCTTCATTCTACCGAAACTGCCCTGGCCAAGGTTACTAATGATCTCCTATCAGTCAAATCAAAGGGTCACTTCTCCGTTCTCATCCTCCTTGACCTCTCTGCAGCCTTTGACACCGTGGACCACCCCCTCCTGCTGCAAACTCTTCTCTCTCTCGGCCTCTCTGGTTCTGTCCATGCCTGGTTTGCCTCATACCTCGCTAATTGCTCCTTCTCTGTATCCACGTCTGGTTCTTCCTCCTCCCCCTACCCTCTCCCCGTAGGAGTCCCGCAGGGCTCTGTTCTTGGCCCTCTACTCTTTTCGCTCTACACTTCCTCCCTTGGTGCTCTCATCTCCTCCTTCGGTCTTCAGTATCACTTTTATGCTGACGACATTCAACTCTATATCTCCTCTCCTGATCTTTCCTCCACCCTCCTCGCTCGGGTATCTGACTGCCTCTCCGCCATCTCCTCCTGGATGTCCGAGCGCTTTCTCAAACTCAATATATCTAAAACTGATCTCATTGTCTTTCCTCCGCCCAGACTCCCATCCCACCATGACCTCTCTATTGTCGTCAATAACACCACCATCTCCTCCGTCACCAAACTTCGCTGCCTGGGTGTCACCCTCGACTCCTCTCACTCTTTTGCCCTCACATTCACTCCCTTACCCAATCTTGTCGCTTCCAACTTCGCAACATCGCTCATATCCGTCCTTTTCTCTCTTAGGATGCCACCAAAACGATCATCCACGCACTCATCATCTCCCGTCTTATTGTAACCTCCTCCTCACTGGCCTCCCCCACTCCCGTCTCTCCCCCCTCCGCTCTATACTCAATGCGGCTGCAAGACTCATCTTCCTCTCACGCCGCTGCTCCTCTGCCTCCCCTCTCTGCCTTGCCTTACACTGGGTACCCTTCCCCTACAGAATCCTTTTCAAACTCCTCACCACCACTTACAAGGCTCTCTCCAACTCTACTGCCCCTTATATCTCTAACCTACTCTCCATTCACACTCCTGCCCGCTCCCTGCACTCGGCCAATGACCGCCGCCTCTCCTCCACTCTTATCACCTCTTCCCACTCCAGAATCCAAGACTTTTCCCGTGCAGCCCCCCTTCTCTGGAACGACCTCCCTCATTCCATATGTCTCTCTCCTACTCTGTGCTCCTTCAAACGTGCACTCAAAACTCACCTCTTCCTCAAAGCCTACCAACCATCTACTTAACCCCCATCTCCTCCTTTTTGCTCGTCCTCCCTTCTCTCCTCTTGCCTCAACTGGCTCCTCTTGTGCCTGGTCTGTTTACCCTCCCTTAGGATGTAAGCTCATATGAGCAGGGCCCCCTCCCCTCCTGTCTCCATACCTGTTCTTCTGCTCCGTCTTTACTGCATATGACTGGCCGGAGTTTCTGAAGTATTGGTACTTTTTGTTCCTTGTTCTGTATGGTTTCACCCTGTATAGTCTACTGTTAGTACTGTGTGCGGCGCTGCGGATACCTTGTGGCGCCTAACAAATAAATGATAATAATAATAATAATCCTGCACCAATGTCTCAGGGGCCACTAGTCCAAAGGTGGCTTCTTGATCTGCTCTATTGAATCATTGCAGAGGAGGCAAGTGACAATTTTAGAGTCAACACCATCCCACACTACACCAAGGAGATGGTGCCTGGGAATTATCAAGTTGCCATGTTGAGCACTCAGAATCTCTGACTAGATCAAAGCATCCTCAGAAGTAGATGTATGCACTTGTCCATGCTGAGTCAACAACACAATGAACTCACATTTGATCCACCTCTGCAACATCAGTGACTGGGCTGGAGTGAACGGGAATGGAATCAACATCGCAAAAGCTTATGGTTTCATCACCACACATTGTTTCACTAGGCAGATAAAGCCTCACATTCTAGAGAGGCCTCCTATTCCATGCCCACAACACCACTATCTTCCCACTAACAGACACTAATATGTCAGCACATGCTTGCATAAGGTTCAATTAATAGGGGCACCATAAGGCTGAAAAATCCTTTTGCAGCCTTCCTGCTGAGTTTCCTCCAAAAATGATTTGTCATGATGCGGAACAGAACCAATAAAAGAGAATTTGTTATAATGTAATCCAGACAGCGCGTCCACCTATTGCCGCTTTAAAAGTATAATTTTCTCCTGGCCATTAGAAGTGATGTAATTTCTTTCTACACACATTTCTTTGCCTCGGATTTTACAGCTGCCGGACATCAGAGCGGAGAAAATACTACCTGTCTACTGGTAAGTAGACAGTTTTCATTCATTTTTTTTGCAGACCCGGGTTCAGTGTGTACTCGGTCGATGCGGGAATTTGACAGGATGGGAGGCTCTGCCCCCAGCAATAACCCGGGTTCAATACCCGGGATACTGCAGGGGCTGCAATAAAAAAGTGATGTATTAGGTTATACTGCAGCCAAATCACTATTGAGGAGTGTGAAGGATGTTAAGGATTTATTACCATTATATTGTATCTAAACAACCCCATATTATTATTTATAGTTCCAATATTTACCATAACACTGTGCAATTAGACATAAACAGGGTATATGTTATCTTACAGGTGTTAAGGTAAATCATAAGAAGGTATATACCATATGGAAACACAATGCTCACATATGTACTTTATATTTAGGAAGAAATATGGACAGATCTATCAAAGGATGAAAATCTCTTCTTCACCCTATACATCAAAGGGTTACCTCCATCAATAAATGACTTTGCATTGCGTCATGTATATTAAATTGGCCACTGCCAATAAAGGATCAAGTAATTTGTACCAACCTCTTGTGCACCTAGAAGGAAGACAAGTGTCTTCTCTGTGTATAAATCCAAAATACAAATGAATACAAAAGTGACAATGAGGGGGCACAGTGTGATTATGAAGGAGACAGTGTTCTGATGAAGGGAACAAAAGTCACAATGAAGGGATGAAGTGTTCTTATGAAGAGCCACATTCTTCTGATGAAGGGACAAAAGTGACAATGAAGGGGCACAGTGTTATGAAGAAGGGGCACATGTGATATTGTGAAGGGGCACAGTGTTATGATGAAGGGGCACAGTGTTGTGATGAAGGGGCACAGTGTTCTGATGAAGGGACAAAAGTGACAATGAAGGGGCACAGTGTTATGAAGGGGCACGTGTGATATTGTGAAGAAGCACAGTGTTATGATGAAGGGGCACAGTGTTCTGATAAAGGGACAAAAGTGACAATGAAGGGGCACAGTGTTATGATAAAGAGGCACAGTGTTCTGATGGAGGGACAAAAGTGACAATGAAGGGGCACAGTGTGATAATTTTTGTACATCTTGTTGTTTTATTTTGTTTGCTCTTATTCCTCTTAATGATCGTTGTAAATTGTTCTTTGACAAAAATATGATTGAAAAAGAAAAATATATAAAAATATTCCTTTATGATTAAATAAATTACTATGGCCATTACGTCTCAAAAAAATTACTGTCTTATATGGTTCAGGGGGACGTAGCATGGACACATTATACATTGTATTGTAACCATATCTAATTATTTTTTAAAAAAACATTATGGTTTTATGCATTTTCATTGTGCTCCAGGTGCTTTGCACAATAAGGGAAATGAGCAGGGTGGGCAGAAGATACATAAATTTGTGCTGATGTTGCACTGCACCAGCACCGCCACATCAGCGTGCAACAATATCCTGCATGGAGCCCACAGCATGTGGGCCTGTGAGCCTTACATGCCAGGGCTGATTTTTAGTCCCAGTCTGGCCCCTTTGATCATTATAGATAATCTCCATCAAAACAGGCCTCAGGTGGTTGGCAATCATTTTAGCCAACAATTTACATATCGGTTTCCCCCAGTGTTATGCACAAGGTAGTAGAGGCTTATTCTGGAACTAGAATACAAGTACTTGCACAGGTCAGAAGAGATGGAATAGTCAATAGTACACCCTGTGGTCTGGATAGACAAAATCCAGGGGGTAAATGTATCAAGCTGAGAGTTTTCCGGCGGGTTTGAAAAATCAATCAGACTCTAGCTATCATTTATTTAGTACATTCTACAAAATGATAGCTAGAATCTGATTAGTTGCTAAAGGCAATATCTCCACTTTTCAAACCCGCCGGAAAAGCTCAGCTTGATACATTTACCCCCAGGAATGGACTGCGTTCAAACAATGGATCAGAGTAGGCAGCCTCCAAGGAATACTCAATGAGTGCAATGCAGAGGTTAGGGCAGGCAGTGGTTGAGAGAGTCCAATCCAGAATCAGAGCCTGATTAAACACACAACAGGAGTTCCACATACATAGCATTAATGCACCTATCCTATGCACAGCATAAAGGAAATTCCTGAAGTATAAAGTGGAGACAGCCAATCAGAAAGCTCCTAGTGAGCCATGTCCCCCCTATTATCTTAAAGTGCAAGTATTAAAACATAATATTTTCTAATATGTTAATGTATGTAATGAATACATATTATGATAATATGGATTAATGTGAATTATTATTTCCACAATCCACCCTTTTTATACACATAAAAGGTACTTTTCATGTGCTTATAATTATTTAAACTGGTGTATAAAATTCAGTCAGCATAACGGTTTCAGGCTTACTTGAACAAGTTTAGTTTTGATTTGGTAAATTTGTGTATGCAACATAAAGCACATTTATAACAGGCGTAAATAATCACAAGAAATGCAATTAACACAAAAACAAATTGTAAGCACGAATACAGCATGTTTGCTAATCCTTTTCCAAGTCCAGAAAACCAATTGGCTGGGTTCAACCAAGACCACCACGAATCATTTATAGAGTCCTCATCATAATTTTGTCGTCAAAATGTCTCTTTTAAATTGTGTGCTTCATTCATGTAATTGTTGATTACAGTCTCAGGATCACATGCATCATTAGTTAGATAATTACAGCAATGCACTCCAAGCTCGCTTTCAAGAGTCAGGCAATATGCTCCAGTTTGAGCTGCTAACTAGTTTAAAACAAGTTTGTGCTGCAAAAGTTCAGTTTTAAATGCTTGTAATTCCTGTCCAACATATCGAAACGTTTTATCATAAATTTCAGTTACATTATCAATAAATCCAACTAAACGTTCAATATCATTTTGATTAGTCATAAAACCCCAGTCACCAAATGTAATCACATTGCAAAAACTAATACCAACTCTGTGTCCTACTGATCTATTGATAAGTGAAACATATTTTGTATTAACTAGTGTTTCCATTATTATTTCCACACTTGCTATTCATTCAGCGCAATCACACGACCGCACTGCACTACCCACTTGGATGCTTGAAGGCATCCAGAGCAACCAAGCCGTTAGCGGGAGAAGAGGAGCATGGCAGAGGAGTGCGTCTGCGTCCACCAACCCTTACAGTTTATTGTTATATAGTAAAGTAATACTATAATATAATGCTATATATTAAAGGATACTATGTACCTTGGTGGAGGAAATGGTCATTAGAGAGTCTGAAGGGCATCACAAGTTATTCATAGTGTCCCAGTAATGAAAGCTGCTTTCCACATATGCCCGTCCATTATCCAGGTTAAATGATAAATTCCTCATAAATCAAGTTTAGTAAATACTAAATACTAAGTTGGACGGAGTGAGGACTTTACTTACAATGTACAGAGATAGCATCCTGATACGCTTAGTAATGTAATGCAGTTTATTGAAAACATATAAAAGGTGGAGAAGGCACATTTTGGGGGCACATTTGACTACGCAGAGGGGCGTACCCCCCAATTCCAGTCCACAAACCGAGATCTGAGCTGGCGCTCTTTGGGTCTAAACCTATACATGTAATCGGGCCTGTTTTGCACCTTTACATTGTATGTTGGCGGAGAAGCACAATTCCAGGTGCACTCAGAGCAATGTAATAAATAGATACATACACAAAAAATACCACATGGAATAAAGACATCCCCATCACCCTCATGAAGAAGTCACACAAGAGACTAAGCTGTTCAGTATTTTATGTGAAAATCTTGAAAGTTAATTTATTGAAATGTACTATAGTGATGCAGGGTGAACTTTGATGTGACATTTACACTTTTGCACAAGGAGCCTCTGAACAATGTTCTGTCTTTCCATACACACAAGTACACCTCAAGACTATCTAGAGTAGGTGTACACCTTGAGGAGCGCTGGGAAGAGCATCTAGAGTAGGTGTGCACCTTGAGGAGCGCTGGGCAGACTATCTAGAGTAGGTGTGCACCTTGAGGAGCGCTGGGCAGACTATCTAGAGTAGGTGTGCACCTTGAGGAGCGCTGGGCAGACTATCTAGAGTAGGTGTGCACCTTGAGGAGCGCTGGGCAGACTATCTAGAGTAGGCATGCACCTTGAGGAGCGCTGGGCAGAGCATCTAGAGTAGGTGTGCACCTCAAGGAGCGCTGGGCAGACTATCTAGAGTAGGCATGCACCTTGAGGAGCGCTGGGCAGACTATCTAGAGTAGGCGTGCACCTTGAGGAGCGCTGGGCAGAGCATCTAGAGTAGGTGTGCACCTCGAGGAGCGCTGGGCAGACCATCTAGAGTAGGTGTGCACCTCAAGGAGCGTTGGGCAGACTATCTAGAGTAGGTGTGCACCTTGAGGAGCGCTGGGCAGAGCATCTAGAGTAGGTGTGCACCTTGAGGAGCGCTGGGCAGACCATCTAGAGTAGGTGTGCACCTTGAGGAGCGCTGGGAAGAGCATCTAGAGTAGGTGTGCACCTCAAGGAGCGTTGGGCAGACTATCTAGAGTAGGTGTGCACCTTGAGGAGCGCTGGGCAGAGCATCTAGAGTAGGTGTGCACCTTGAGGAGCGCTGGGAAGAGCATCTAGAGTAGGTGTGCACCTCGAGGAGTGCTGGGCAGACCATCTAGAGTAGGTGTGCACCTCAAGGAGCGCTGGGCAGACTATCTAGAGTAGGTGTGCACCTTGAGCAGCGCTGGGCAGAGCATCTAGAGTAGGTGTGCACCTCAAGGAGCGCTGGGCAGACTATCTAGAGTAGATGTGCACCTTGAGGAGCGCTGGGCAGAGCATCTAGAGTAGGTGTGCACTTTGAGAAGCGCTGGGCAGACCATCTAAAGTAGGTGTGCACCTTGAGGAGCGCTGGGCAGAGCATCTAGAGTAGGTGTGCACCTTGAGGAGCGCTGGGCAGACCATCTAGAGTAGGTGTGCACCTTGAGGAGCGCTGGGCAGACCATCTAGAGTAGGTGTGCACCTTGAGGAGCGCTGGGCAGACCATCTAGAGTAGGTGTGCACCTTGAGGAGTGCTGGGCAGACCATCTAGAGTAGAGGGTAAATGTATTAACATGCGGGTTCTTCAACACCTGCGAGTTCGGCGTCTTCGGCCATTAAATTTAAAGCAGAGCCGCATTGTAAAGTGAAGTTTCCCTCTACAATGCAGCGCCGCTTTAAATTTAATCGCCGAAGACGCCGAACTCGCAGGTGTTGAAGAACCCGCATGTTAATACATTTACCCCTAGGTGTGCACCTTGAGGAGCGCTGGGCAGACCATCTAGAGTAGGTGTGCACCTTGAGGAGCGCTGGGCAGACCATCTAGAGTAGGTGTGCACCTCGAGGAGCGCTGGGCAGACCATCTAGAGTAGGTGTGCACCTCAAGGAGCGTTGGGCAGACTATCTAGAGTAGGTGTGCACCTTGAGGAGCGCTGGGCAGAGCATCTAGAGTAGGTGTGCACCTTGAGGAGCGCTGGGCAGACCATCTAGAGTAGGTGTGCACCTTGAGGAGCGCTGGGAAGAGCATCTAGAGTAGGTATGCACCTTGAGGAGCGCTGGGAAGAGCATCTAGAGTAGATGTGCACCTCGAGGAGTGCTGGGCAGACCATCTAGAGTAGGTGTGCACCTCAAGGAGCGCTGGGCAGACTATCTAGAGTAGGTGTGCACCTTGAGCAGCGCTGGGCAGAGCATCTAGAGTAGGTGTGCACCTCAAGGAGCGCTGGGCAGACTATCTAGAGTAGATGTGCACCTTGAGGAGCGCTGGGCAGAGCATCTAGAGTAGGTGTGCACCTTGAGGAGCGCTGGGCAGACTATCTAAAGTAGGTGTGCACCTTGAGGAGCGCTGGGCAGACTATCTAAAGTAGGTGTGCACCTTGAGGAGCGCTGGGCAGACCATCTAGAGTAGGTGTGCACCTTGAGGAGCGCTGGGCAGACCATCTAGAGTAGGTGTGCACCTTGAGGAGCGCTGGGCAGACCATCTAGAGTAGGTGTGCACCTTGAGGAGTGCTGGGCAGACCATCTAGAGTAGAGGGTAAATGTATTAACATGCGGGTTCTTCAACACCTGCGAGTTCGGCGTCTTCGGCCATTAAATTTAAAGCAGAGCCGCACTGTAAAGTGAAGTTTCCCTCTACAATGCAGCGCCGCTTTAAATTTAATCGCCGAAGACGCCGAACTCGCAGGTGTTGAAGAACCCGCATGTTAATACATTTACCCCTAGGTGTGCACCTTGAGGAGCGCTGGGCAGACCATCTAGAGTAGGTGTGCACCTTGAGGAGCGCTGGGCAGACCATCTAGAGTAGATGTGCACCTTGAGGAGCGCTGGGCAGACCATCTAGGGACTGGCTGCCAAATCTTAGCCCAGGAACGAGATTTGACTCAGCAGCCTATTAGGAGCATATTAAAGGAAGAAAAAAAGGTAGCCCACTGTGAGTCTGGCCCGGGGAGCAGATGTCCCCCAGCCCAGCCCGCCACTGACACCATCTAGATGCAGAAGTGTAAAATTAAGACATTTTGCAGAGCACATCAAGTAAATGAACTCTTTTATATTTTGGCTTTACATACAGGGGCAGAACTGTGCATCACTGACCCCATGACAAACATTGGGCAGGTTCTGCCCTTTTCAGTGCTGGGTGTCTGGGAGAGGCAGGGGGGCACCAGAATTGCTGGATCCTCCTTACATCCCTGTAGCAGCTCACACCCCCTGCACAAACAGTAGTTTCACTACAGGTACATAGCTCTGTATCTGTTTTACATTTTACATTGCAGCAAATTACTGTGTACGCAAAACTTACTGCGCAATATTCTCGGGCACATTGTTTCTCCATTAAATAATTACAAGCGTCTTGCTGGGGGCTTCAAATGAAGGATAGAGGCTGATGCCCCAGTTAGAGACTGGGTGAGACCATCTGAGAGCTGCCGTAAGCCGTGGTAGTCAGCATACCGATACTAACTACCCCGATATCTTCAGTCTGGACGACGGCTTCCCGATGAGGATCCATGACGACAGTTCTGTGAACCGACCTCAACTATGTACAATCTTTTCTAACGTACATTGTACATACCCGCATACTTAAATTACCCCATAAAAGCAGCATTAACGGGATCTCCTATGTCACTGACGTCATCAACCCGCGCCGGCGTCTTCCTTTATCAGGATTGGTTGAAGTCGGTTCACAGAACAGTCGTCATGGATCCTCGTTGAGAAGCAGCCGTCTGGACTGAAGATGTTGGGGTAAGTGTTGTCGGTATAGTCAGCACTGTTATGCCATACCCCACCCAGTGTAAGAGACAGGAAATAATACTGAGAAGGTTATTCAGACTATATTGTGCAGAGAGGAGGAAAATCGTAACAGGCGCACTGTGTAAAAGTCCACGTGTCACATCAAGATTCCAAACTTCTACTCTTTAGAAGCACCCCCATCATTAAATATTTTCATATTTCTCCTAAAATTAGATTCAATCTCGCCTCATTCATAGCTTAAATTTATCATAAGAGAAAAGGGGACATTGTAAAAGTTTTTTTTTACATATAACACTATTTAAAGTTTTTGTTTTCTACATCGGGCAAAGTGCCCTCTAACCCCTTTATCCCATTTCAATACTGATATCTTGTCCTTGCTCCGTAGAACTAGGCACACCGGTTTGTCTACTCCGTCTTTTATACAGAACACCATCACTCTGCCCAACTTCTCCCATCAGCTGGAGTAAACTTTTGTGAAGCTGCCGCATTCTTGCGTCATAAATCTATGTGGTTTGTTGGAAACCAGCAAAGAGGACAACAAAATCTCTATGTTACAATTGCTTGGGAAACTGCTGTGAACACACCTTGTTCCATCTTATCACCATCAGCTGCTCAGTAAATGTCAGAGAAGACCTATAGGGAATAGTGCCACCCAGTGGCCAAAGCTTAATAGTAATTATTGTGGACCTGATTTTACATCTCTCAAAATTAAGTGCATTCCCAACCACACAAATATAAATAAACATATATATTAAACTGAAAGTAAACACCATGTCAAAAGCCAGTGAAAATGTACCAATTAACCCCAACAATTATTGAAAGTTCATATCATACTGGACTAATGGGGAGAGGGTGAGGGGTCTTCACAACCACTAAACTGTTCCAAACTTCTCATGACCTATTCCTTAAAGAGGTCATTTCTGCTCATGTTTTCTCACAAATGTATTCTATGTCAGTCTGGGCTGAATGATTTCAATGAAAATTGACTAATATAGTCGTAATTATCACAAACCTAATTTAATTTGTTGATTCATTGAACCCAGGGTTAATTGCAGTTACAAAATAAGTGTGGAGGACAGGAGCGGAACATGATCATACTTTGGAAATTTAAATCAAATTGTGAAAATATTTTCATTCTCGCAGAATAATCTCATCCTCCATTCTCATGTAAGTAATATTCAGCACATGGTTGTGTTTTATACTTTTAATTTGCTGCACTACAACTCGTAATTACAATGCTGTATCAGTGACTGCTTATCCTGCCACTAAGTAAATGATCGCTGTAATAAGCGGACAAGATTTCTGCCTCAGTGCAAGCCTGGCATAGCTAGTCATGTAATTAAGAGCTTTGACTGCAAACAAAAAATAGGAAATTAATTAGATAATTGCATTTTATTCATAAAAATATTTTAAGAAAGGAGCTCTTAAGGTCTGATGGCATATAAGGGGCATGTGGAGTGGTCTGATGGGCATGTAATGAGGTCTGGTGGCATGTAAGGGACATGTGGTGAGATCTGCTGGCTTGTAAGGGGCATGTGAGGTGGTCTGATGGGCATGTAATGAGGCCTGGTGGAATGTAAGGGACATGTGGTGAGATCTGCTGGCATGTAAGGGGCATGTGGGGTGGTCTGATGGGCATGTAATGAGGTCTGGTGGCATGTAAGGGACATATGGTGTGGTCTGATGGGCATGTAATGAGGTCTGGTGTCATGTAAGGGACATGTGGTGTGGTCTGATGGGCATGTAATGAGGTCTGGTGGCATGTAAGGGATATGTGGTGAGATCTGCTGGCATGTAAGGGGCATGTGAGGTGGTCTGATGGGCATGTAATAAGGCCTGGTGGAATGTAAGGGACATGTGGTGAGATCTGCTGGCATGTAAGGGGCATGTGAGGTGGTCTGATGGGCATGTAATAAGGCCTGGTGGAATGTAAGGGACATGTGGTGACATCTGTTGGCATATAAGGGGCATGTGGGGTGGTCTGATGGGCATGTAATAAGGCCTGGTGGCATGTAAGGGACATGTGGTGAGGTCTGCTGGCATGTAAGGGGCATTTGGGGTGGTCTGATGGCATATAAGGAGCATGTGGGCAGTCTGTGGCATGTGGGGATGCTGATGGGCATGTAAGGGACATTGTGGGCATTGTTTTGTCTTTCCATACTCTAAAGTACATTCATAGTTTGCAGAGCTATCTCTACAAAGCAGAGAGTAGGTTTGCACCTTGAGGCTGCCAAGTTTTAGCCCCGGGGGTGACACTCGGCTCAGCAGCCTATTATGAACATTTTAATAAAATGAAGGCAGCCCAGTACCCAGCCTAATGTAACCCACTATGTGATCAGCCCATGGGACACATGCCCCCTGCCCCCAACCCAACCTGCCCCTAAGACCATGTAGATGCAGAAGTGCAAAATCAAGACATTTTGTGGAGCACATCAAGTAAATTAACCATTTTGATTTTTGGTTTTACATCCGGGGCAGAACTCTGCATCGCTGCGCCCAATCAGAAAGATTGGGTAGGGGGCTGGCAATGTAACCTCCTGAAAAGAGTAGAACAGGGGCCTCTGCTGAGTATGTGCAGCTGGCACAAGAGGACTCTTCTTTGCCCTTTTTAATGCCCCTCTCCAAGGGCCCCTCCCTGGGAGGTGGGCATTGCCAGGTCCTCCTCACCTCCGGGTCCCTGAGTGGCCACACCCCATCACATAACTCTGTATCCGCAGAGTGTTTTATAGGCCCTGGAGGTACATTGCAGCAAATGAATGTACACACGCAGCTTATAGCTCAATAGTCTTGGTCACATTGTTTCCTCATGGAATGATTACAAGCGTCTTCCTGGGGGCTTCAAATGGAAGATAGAGGCTGATGTCCCAGCTAGAAAATATTGGGTGAGGCATTCTTAGAGCTGGTGCACATGAAGTGCCTCGTGCCTCACTGAAGACATTAGGTTTCAGAAAATTGTGAGGCTGAATACTGGTCAACGCATCAAAAAGACTGAAAGTCAGGGCAAACGTAAAACATACCTTTTATTTCTACTTGTGTTTATTATTTATAATCAATATGTTATTCACAGCTGTAATATATCAGAGTGCTTAAAGTGTATCCTGTGCTCATATTATATATTCAATTACTCACAGGCTGCAGTTGTATGCCCAGAAACACACTGCAGCCCATAAATGAATATATTATACCAGCACGGGTCTAACTTGGAGCACTTTGATATATTTGTGAATTATGTATCGATCATGCATAAACTGCACCTTGCGGAATATATACAAATCCGTTCATAAGTTGTGTTTAAGAATTTAAAGTGCACTGGTTTAAACCCTTTTGGATACATTGTATATTATGGGGGATTGTATCTAATCGAGCCAGCAGACTAAAAGCCAAATTACATATATTGCAGAACTGCTTTGAATTGAAGGGCTCTTTGAATGTGCAGATTGGTTTAGCCCACAAAATGTTGTATGTTACAAGCACACTCAAGTTGTCCACCGATCCCATCTGGATAATATCAACATTATCTTGACTACATCCATAAAATGTGGATAGGAGCAGAAAGTAATTTTGATTAAGTATTTCTAGTGAATATAATGAGGAGCAGGACTGGTAATAATGTATACACAGTATCACTGCTGCCATCAGTCATGCCTGGGATGATCGTGTTGTACAGTAACTGATTACTTGTGGGAACCGAAATGAGTTTCCACTGCTCACTGCTGATGTTGGTTGATAAAATACTTACAGGTTCAGCAGTCCATGAAATGTGTTGTGTGCAATCACCGGGCATCCAGCATACAAACTCCCAGCGAATAGCAGAGAACAAAGCTATCAGCAGTGGAATACAAATGGCAAGGTGGGAATAAGACGGTTATTTATAGAACAATGCTAATAAACCAATGGATTGTACCTTGGAGCTTTGTCTGTCCTAATGAGAGATTGCAGGAAGCTGACAATTATGGCGAATGTAAGAAAAATGGCTGTTTGCACAGATAACCGAGGTTCCTCTACTCTACGTATAGTATATATTTCTTATATAGAAGTAGTGGCTTATAATGGATAACATTAGAAAAAGTGATTTCTCAAAATATAACAAGATAAAACTGGAGAACTGGGAACACAAGCCACGCATTTGAATTCACCCACATTCATTAATGGGGCGTTTGGTTAATGACCCACGCACTGCAACAATAATACTGCACGAAACAGTGACAATTACAATGTCCATACATAATGGCATTTAAAAATAGATTCAATGGCTGACATGTTCATCGCAAGGGTGCTCTTTTGTCAACAAATAATAAATGATGCTAAAATGCTCCCATCTAATCTATCACCCTGTATAATATAGTGATCAGTGGTTCAAACAGTTAATTTCTATAAAAGTAAATGTTGCTTGCAATGCTACTAGAGACTTCTGAGCACATGCAGCAACAAAGGCCACTTATAGTTGATCATCAAATGGGTTTTCAACCTTTAGATGAAGGTGGAGCATTGTTCAACTGCCCCGCAAAATTTTGTTCTTAAATTGGGGTGAAACCAGATTTTCTGTCACTGTGATGAGCAGCGATAGATAATCTAGGTTATCACCCCCAGATAATAAATAGGCCCCGGGGCCCAAGCCTGGTGTGCCCACTGTGAATGTAATACAGGCAAAAGCACTCATGCAAATGAGACGTAATTAGTACATAGTGATTTACATGGTTTCCACAATATCTCAGTTAAATCTGAAAAGCATTTTTTTAATGTGCAAAACATTGATCATTCGGTTTGGTACGGCTCCACGATGTCGAGAAATTCGACACTGAGAAGACCTACAAGAAAAAAACGGATTTCATGAAGAAACGACAGCAATATTGACAGACTTACCTGAAAAACGACTGTGCAGATATCCGATGGCAGCAGAAGGCTGACAGGACCTCCTTCCGAATGGACAGCTCTCAGGCAGCAGTGTCTGATGTCAGTGCGACCTGAATGAATTTAAATTTAAAGCAGCAATGTCGGGCCCAAGCAGGTTAAAGTTAACCTGCGTGGACCACTCGAGTTGGAGGAGAGTAGGATCTCCAATGTACAGGGAGCACTGCCTTTGTGGCACTATTTAGATGCTTTAAGAAGCATTTTTATGGAATCTTTGTCTGATTTAATAACCAAAAGTCTGGATCACCTGGTACTGCAGCTTTTATAATTTATTTTCAAGTAGCAATGACTCTATCCCCTATTGTTTGTTCTTGCATGGCGCCACTTTGTGGCGCCCTATAAATAAAAATGAATAATAATAATAACCAGGGACCTCACTGAGGCACTGCCCTGACCAATTCTCATGAGGCCACTTTGTCAATCATCATCATTTATTTATATGGTGCCAGCAAATTCCGTAGCATTTTACATTTGGGAAGAAACAGTAATAAAACAATACTGGGTAATACATACAGAGAGGTAAATGGGCCCTGCTCACAAGCTTACAATCTATGGGACAATGGGAGTTTGATACAATAGGACATGTGCTTCATCATAGTACACATTGGTCCAGCTAGAATGCAAAGGTAAAAAGTATTGAGTGGGCTGTGTGGTCAGTCAAACAGCAATGTTGGTCAGAGGGTTGTTGTCTTGTGTTAGCTGTGTAGAGGATGGTAATAGGATAACCTAGGGAGATTAACAGGGTGGAAGAGGAATATTATAAGCTTGTCTGAAGAGGTGGGTTTTCAGAGAACGTTTGAAGACTAGAGGAAAGTCTTACTGTGCGAGGGAGGGAATTACATAATGTGGGTGCAGCATGAAACAAGTCCTGTAACCGAGAATGGGAGGAAGTGATGAGAGTGAAAGAGAGACGCAGATCTTGTGCAGAACGGAGGTGTCGAGTTGGCAGATATTTTGAGCAAAGTTAGATGTTTGCGGAGCAATTTTGATGATATCCTTGTATGTGTAACAATTATGTAACGTGTACAACAATGCAGTAATGTAAGTATAAAAATGGAGTACTTGCCTTACTCTAGATCAGCGCTGGCCGGCCGGTGGTGCGGAGTCTAACGAACCCCCTGGTGTTCACCAAGAACCACCGCAAGGCGGGATGGGCTTTGTTGTGGAGGATCTCAGGTCACGATCCACTGGTCTGCCTCTAGAAGTAAGGATGTAGGAGGTAGCTCACAATCACACTGGAACTGGAAGGTGGTATTAACCACTCCGTGGACATGGATAGCCGAGGTCTGGTACACTGGATACAGATAATGCGTGGTACAAAAAGCCTGGGTCTGGTACACTGGAGTGGAGATATATACGTAGTCAGCGAGCCGGGGTCTGGTACACGGGGAGCGGAGATAATACGTGGTCAGCAAGCCTGGGTCTGGTACACTTGGAGCGGATATAATACGTGATCAGCAAGCCTGGGTCTGGTACACTTGGAGCGGAGATAATACGTGGTCAGCAAGCCTGGGTCTGGTACACTTGGAGCGGAGATAATACGTGGTCAGCAAGCCTGGGTCTGGTACACTTGGAGCGGAGATAATATGTGGTCAGCAAGCCTGGGTCTGGTACACTTGGAGCGGAGGTAATACGTGGTCAGCAAGCCTGGGTCTGGTACACTTGAAGAGAGAATCCACACAGAAACCACCAAGTCAGGGAACAGAGGAAGTTGCTCTGACACTGCCCAAGCAGGTCTTTCATAGTTTGCAGATTTGAACCACTGCGACCCGGAAGAGAGAGAGGATTGCGGCGCTGGAGCGAGGACAGGTGAGTTGTAACAGTATGCTAGTAGAAGAATTTAATATTGGATTTGTTGAAAAACAGGCAACCAATGTAGACTGACAGTGACTCAGCAGGCGAAAAAGTATTTGCAAGGAAAATCAATCTAGCCGCTGCATGCAAAATAGATTGTAGGGGTAAGAGTCTGATTTTGGGAAGACCAGTAAGGGGGGAATTGCAATAGTCGATGCAGGAGATGAGGATTGCATGAATTAAGGTTTTTGCAGTGTCTTATGCAAGATATGTGGGTATTCTGAAAATGTTCTTTAGATGTACTGTATGTAACATGATTTAGTTATAGAGTTGATGTGGGGAACAATGGATAGTTGTTAATGAAAAGATCTATTCTAATTATTATTCTAGGTGACACATACACTTTAAACGCTTTTTTCCTCGTTTGGATAACCCCTTTTCAAACTTATGTCCACTCTGTACAGCAAACAGTGTTGTTCGAGTTAGGTTGCTCTTCACCATCACCAATCAATCCCTTTAGGTAATAGCAGAATGTGTTTCAAACAAGTCTACCATTGTTAAACAGTAGCAGTTAAACAGGAGGGGATTCAGTTCAACACGACATGCCCCTAGAACAGTTCATGGAAACAGTCCATCGCTCCCCATAGAAGTGCACAGAGAAGCAAGCAAAGGTTGCTTGCCCTAATAGACAGCACATTTCATTGAATTGAATCTCCCCCTTAGTTTCAAGTGTAGGAACTTGCATAATAGTTCAAATCTAAAAGATCAGTTAGTATATTAGTCCCCAGGCTTAATTCCAGTACTTATGGAATACCTAGTACTAATCTGCTCAATGATTTTTTTTGCATATGAGCTACAATTAAAACAGTGCTCAGGACAACCAGCCGGATCTCTTCCTTCATCACCATGACCTGCTACGGTCAGAAGAAGGTCACATTCACAGGTCGATAGAAGTCCTCGGCCAACTGCATTTACCAACATGTCATGTAATAATTGGATTGACTTTGATCAGTTAATAATCGGACATGGGCGTTATTTCAGGACCCCAGATATCAGAGTGTGTGTGCAGGATAAGACAGCAGTTTAATAACCATACTTCATGTTAAATATGTAAAAATACAAAACACTGATGCCAAGTAGTCACCAGCAATATTAGGGGCAAAATACAACAAAGAAAGCTGGATTATAACCTGTGATCTTCTAGTGGAGACTCCCGTTGTTTGACAATCAGTATATGTGATGGTGTTATAGCAAAATCTGTGCACAATTACTGATCTCTCGTGAGCTGCAATTTTTTACATCCAATAAAATAAAGAAAGAAATTAACATAGCAGAAAAGATAACAAACACTAAAACGGACATAACTGGGTGGGTAACAACGCAATACTATCAGTTTGAGAAAAGGGTATTGTCATTTTGACATTGTGGATAAAAAAAGAAAGACAATTTTTTTTGGAATGTCATGAAATTTATTCAAGTGATTTCACAATCAGAAGCCTGAAATTCAAAAAAATGAACTCTAGTAAATGAGATTACACACTGCAAAATGACGGCATATTCAAAACGGACGCAACATTCAGTAAAAAAGCGTGACTATGAGTAAAACCCAAGCCAGTTCTCTAAGTCAAGGAGAAAACCTCAGCACCGTGTCAGTTCCCGTCTTATTTGTATTCCATAGTTCAATAATCCTAGTTTTATAAAGTGTGGTGTCCTCTTATAAAAACGTTAAATATTGCCTGGGTAATATTATAGTGACAGATTTTGCACTTCTGATTTTCATACTGAGAAACAATAAAGCCATATTGAGCCAATCAGGTTTTGTGTCCTTGTTGTGAAGGTGATACAAAAGCTAGTTAAGTGCTGAGGGGCTTATTTCATAAAATGGTGCTATGTGCACAAAGATACTGTAACCCATAGCAACCAATCACATGCATCCTCCCAAGAGCCCTACTTCTGAAGGACACTCTTATTTTATGAACATAGCCTATCAGGATGGGGACATGGCTTCAGCAAAATGGGGACGTAGGTGGGCCAGTCACCGGCAGTGCATATATAGACTGTGGGTCTTATTTTATCCAACTCTTCAAATGTTGGAAGGTATGCAATTGCTGGCTTTAGTTTTCTAATATGTACTAAACTAATGACCAATGTTTAATACAGAATATACTTGTATATATTGTACAGCTTTATAAGATAAGATCCAATTGTCACAATCAATTAAACCAAACAGGACAATGGTCTTCGTTATTGCAAAGTAGACAATTGCGCATTGGCTACTGGTGATCTGGATGAAGCCATCATCATTCAACTCATCAATTTAATGAATTTGAGCTGTTTGCTTTTCTCATTTCTAATCTTAGGATCTCCTGCATTCTGTGCCGTACTCTAAGGGTCATTTACAAGCTGCAAAAGGTCCGGATCTGCAATGCATCTTTATACTCGAAAGTGAGCTTATTTTTCTGCCTAAGGTGTGCGCTCACTTCATGGTCCTCAGGACCCCGGCCTGGAAAATCTGCTTCTAGCTGAAAATGTATGTGGTGCATACAGTATATATCACACCAGAATCTAAACATACAGCTCAGCTTATGAAATCATGAGCGTAAGGGGAAATTGGGACTGTAATGATTA
This sequence comes from Mixophyes fleayi, assembly GCF_038048845.1. NCBI lineage: Eukaryota > Metazoa > Chordata > Amphibia > Anura > Limnodynastidae > Mixophyes > Mixophyes fleayi. The sequence goes on along the minus strand of NC_134403.1, from coordinate 39,882,444 downwards.
CGTGCCACTTTTGTGTTTTTTTTAGCATTATGTTGGAGTGCACCTAGAAATGCATTTTCTTTTGCAGAAGTACAATAGGAAGGTGCAGAAATGCCTCCCTGTAAGAGAATAGGACAAGACCTGATCTCCAGCACCTCAGAGATTTTGTGTAAAGAAAAAAAGGCTGTGCACCCAATCGCAAACCCCTATGAATCAGTCCCTGTCCCATTGGAGCTTACAGTCTAAATTTCCTACCACACAGACAAATGTGCTAGCGTCCATTTGGCCAGAAGCCAAATAACCTACCAGTATGTTTCAGGAAACCGGAGCACCTGGCGGAAACACACACAAACAAGGGAGAACATACAAACTCCACATAGACAGGGCCCTGGTTGGAATCGAACACATAAGCTCAGCGCTTGCAGTGAGTTAGCAATGCTAACTACTGTGCCACCATGCTGCTCCAATTGATCTCATTTAGATAATTTTATCACCTAAAACAAAATCACGTAGAGTGCATACTTTAGAATCCGTGCTACCATCTTGGCCAACAAACCTATGTGCTTACCCGTAAAAAGGGATCCTAATGAGCAAAATTAGGGACCTGCCATTACAAAGAAATGAGCATTTGCACTTTGGTTTTTCCACCTTTGCAGTTTGTAAGTTAACCCATCACAAACTGATGGCTTCATCCAGATTTTCCAGTAGAGCACATGACCATCTGGCAACAAGGGCCAATAATTTGAGGCACAGAGACGATGAGAGCTATTGTATGATGTTTTCATGACTATAAAGCTGGTAAGTAAAGAAAATCAGAAGGGACAAGGGGAAAGTGCTATGTGGATGATAAGTCTAACAGGAGCACAGAATTTGTTTGGGTATCCATCAGAGTGGGGTCTTTGCCAAAGATGTTGTCAAGCTATGAATCTTCAAAATGGCTGATGCTCTCTGAAGATGGAAAGCAATAACGCCCACATACAGACATGACTGAGCCTCTGTGGATGTCTTTGTTCTCTCTCTGGTAGAAAATCTTTTACCACTAAACTTATCTCTAAGGAGTCTATTTGCTAAACTGCGGGTTTGAAAAAGTGGAGATGTTGCCTATAGCAACCAATCAAATTCTACCTGTCATTTATTTAGTACATTTTACAAAATGACAGCTAGAATTTGATTGGTTGCTATAAGTGACATCTCCACTTTTCAAACACGCAGTTTAGTAAATATACCCCTATGTTTCTTATAATATTTAACCCACTTGTATTTCCATTGTAGTGGTGATTTTAGACAGGTTCTGAAATTATTTTATTCATCAATGCCACGTGTACATCTCATTCATTGTACCATAACTGCCAAATAAAATAGTTCTCAATGCTGCATTTAATCACATTATTCTTGCAGAAGAAATATTCTGCAGCGTTCAAAAATAGGATATATATCTTTTTGAAATATGCAAGTATTCAAAGTAGTCAATGATCCATAAAAATGTAAGTTTGTTTGTAAAATATATTGCTTTACATCAAAGTTTACTAATGGAGAATTTGTTCTCTGACAAAATAGATTATTCATTCAGAAAAGGGTCAAGTAAATATTATACGTGTAACATACTGCAATATACTGTGAAATGTCTGGTTAAATTTCAGGTTGTAATACACTAAAATATAATTCCGAGTATTAAATAAACGTGCACCAGTCTACTACACACAATGGAAGCAGCCATTTTGTGAGTGGAATGTTATCACCGATGTTACTAATTCCCAGGATGCACTTTTCATAGATATGGGTCCAGCCCATAAAATGGCTGCCTGTACGGAATGTAGGTGACCAGTGCACGTTCAGAAGCAATCTCATCCAATTGGTCAGCAGATATTCAGGTAATTTGTTGGTCATGTCAAATCCTGTCACTTTATTATGGCATATGACATTTCTGCAGTCTTTAGCTCATTTGCTGTAGGTTAGCATATGTGCTATTTGCACTTTTACCAAGTAAATTATTATTCATTATTGTGTTTTCAGAAAATCAGGAGAAGGTTGATTATTAAAAGATGTGTCATAAGAAGTGTATTGTCTACACAACTACTCCAGTAAACAGTTCCTGCCTGGTCAACATGTGGCTCTCCGGGTGAAACTGCCGATAGCAGGCAGGGTACTCTGGGACTTGTAGGGGTATATTTACTAAACTGGGGGTTTGAAAAAGTGGAGATGTTGCCTATAGCAACCAATCAGATTCTAGTTATCATTTATTTAGTACATTCTACAAAATGTCAGCTAAAATCTGATTGGTTGCTATAGGCAACATCTCCACTTTTTTAAACCCGCAGTTTAGTAAATATACCCCCAGTAGTCTCACAACACCTGGAGAGCCACAGGATGGCCAGGCCTGATGTAGTTGCTGATTTACAGCACAAACAGAACTGGTGTAAGTGTAAGGAACAAAGGACATTTTGCGTGGGTCTATATCTTTAGTGGGCCAGTAATAAATATTTAAACATAATACAAATCCCACTTAATACTGAATTCATATTTAGTTTTGAGACTCTGACCTTCTGCCTCTCTTATTTTCTAGTCATTTTCCTTTTTAGAGTGGAGCAGTCACCTTAATACAGAGGGCATCACCGCATAGCAAACTGTTCAACCCCATATTACTATAGAGCTACTTTTATTGAAACTTTTCCTATAATACTGTTTGGTTGAGCCTCAGTTTAGGGCTTAATTTAAAGAAAGTGATAGGATTAAAAGTATTTTATTATATCACTTTGAGTTTCCCTAGAAATACGTCAACAGGAAAGGGTCCAATTAAAAGTATAGCAGAAGTTCCGAAGAGTAGAAATGGCCGTGGGCCCCACCCTACAGCAAGGAATCAAAAATCTCCCTCTCTGCACCTGATCCATACATTGTAAGGAATGCACTCCCTTAACCCAAGCAGATTAAAGTGCATGATAGACGGTGCCCTACTACTTTCCTGTTCATACACTACAGCCAAAAGCAAGAACAGCCAATTTCTAACTATTCGCCTTTACAATCTATCATGGACTTTAATGACGGCCGTTTGCAGACTGATTTATTCTGTCCTCACCTTCAATATCCTATTTCTCATTGTTACTTTCAGTAAAACATGAGACAGGCCTGAAACGTGATTCTTCACATAGGACAGAGGCATCACTTACTAGCTTGGTTTATGCCAGGATTATCTCTTTAATGGGAAACATTAAATAAAAGAGATTGTGAGCCGTGTTTATGTAAAGGGGTTTAAAGAAACTATATTTCTTTCTATTATTCTCTCCACCCACAAAACGTGACTTCTAATGTTTTTAAAAGCCACAGGGAATTTTTTGAAGGTCTTGGAAGAATCTTGAGTCTACTCATTAGTTAACACCTCTGACATATATGTAGGGATATGTAAACAAAGACGGTAAACAACCTGGCCCAGCATAGGCTGGAGGTAAGAAGAAACCGTGGAAGGTAACGTGTAGATGAAAAGAAGATACTTCTTTGAACTGCTTGAAAATAATTAACAACAGTCAATTTGGAGAAAGATCTTTTGCATGGTGATTTTAACCTGAAACCGCTTGCACAAA